>NC_048304.1:99846166-99961320 GCF_013100865.1 Trachemys scripta elegans | reverse complement strand
GGTGGTGCCGGGTGGCCGGGGGTGCTCGGGCCCGGCACCCCAGGGCCTGAGCCGACCCAGGCTGGAGCCGCCGGGGGGGCCAGCCTGGGCCGCGCCTCCTCCCCCCACACCTCCCTTACCTGCTTCAGGTTTCCCGCGAATCAAATGTTCGTGGGAAGCAGGGGAGGGGGCGGAGACTTTGGGGAAGGGGAGGAGTTGGGGCGGGGGACGTGGGTGGGGCTGGGGGCGGGGGCGGGGCCCCGTGGAGTGTCCTCCATTTGGAGGCACAAAATATGGTAACCCTAATTCTACTAGCTTTGTTCCTGATTCTAAATTTCAGCTTTTTCCAAAAGCTCAGTCTGCAGCCGTATTCTAAGAAACTTAATTTCAGTAATTTTATAGACTCCTGTGTTCATGCTGTACAACTTCACATTACACAAATACTGCAACAATGGGAATTAATAAGCATGTGGTATGTTGAATTACTAGATAAATTTTTTATCTGTTCCTCTATGTTACCTCATTTAGGTCTGAAATGACAAGTCATAGTTATTACAACCACTGAAAATTGCCTGTGATTAGCAACAAAAATATATTATCCTAAGTTAATTATCTTCTTCATCTGAAGCACATGATGATCACTACCAGTTCTTAGCCATAAAAGAAAATGCACTACATCCTCGCTGTTAATAGTTCTTAAGGAAAAAAAAAAAAAAGGCTGGAGAACATATTCAGTCATTAACAAAACGATCTGGTAAGTGAAGTACATTCTGTACAGTACCTTTTTATATTTTCACACATCAGGCTAATTCAGCCTTACAGGGAATTTTCTGATCTGTAGAGAGATAAATGGTTTATTTATCACTGGAAAAACAAGTACAAGACACAAAATTCTTATCATAGGTATAGCAGTGAAAATTGAATAAACATCTCGTAAAACTCCATCCTTCAGGGGATTTACAACTCAATCATGAAACTTTCCTTTGGGCTGAGAAATAGAATTTTGGGTTTCAGTACAGGGAAAACAAAATATAGCTTATTTTTTTTCCCCACCAAAATTGTATCAGATTAATAATGATTGAATCAATTTTGAATGTCTGAAAATGATCAGGGCCAAATTTTGTCTCTTTGCATTCTCTACCGTACCAAATAAGTGGGGAAGTGGCATAATTTTGTGAGTTTGTTCCAGTGACAGGGAGCCCATACACACACTATTAATACTAGTTAATCTGCGCAAAGGAGATTAGGATGCATATGCTAAATATGCTAAAATATCCAGAAAATAAACCCCACTTGAGACTAACCTTCCAGGAAGGGCCTGTGAAGTATGAACTCCTTTGGTTTGGGGAGGGTTAAGGATTCAGTCAGAAATACTATTGCACCCTGTGGTTCCCTTCTTGACCATGGTTTTTCCACACATGTACACATAAACCAGACCCAGAAACCAAGTCCAAAACAATATATGTAGTAAATTCAACTTGAGGGCTTCTATCCTTATATAGTACAGTAAAGGGACACCCAAGGAGGGTGCTAAACCAGCATGCATTTTATGCTTGGAATGTTATAGGAAGACTGTTCATTCACATGAATGAAGATGTAGAAACAAGAATAGCAGAAGACAACAAAGGGAGAGTAAGCCATCTGGGAGGGGCAAAGGGAGGAAATGAGGAATCAGAACAGAAATGTAGGTGGGAGCCTGTAATATCTTCTGGACAGGGGCTCAATTAAGGAGATATGATGGACCACCGTGCAAGCTCTTCAGGAAGCCATGCCAATCTAGCGGAGGAAGGGTAAAGGTAGTTTTTCAGCTTTTGCTTGAAGACACAATGGAAGCTGGAGAAGCAATGGAGTGATGAAAAGAGAGGAAACGAACGCCCACATTCTTTGACCAACTTCTCTTTTATTGACTGTATTGAAAAGACTGTATTGAAAATTAGAGATGGACACACTACATCATATCATCACCTAGTCCATCCTTGTCAGTGTAAGATTGGTCCTATACTATTTTTTATAGATCATTATCAAGACAAAGATTTGCCATTTGGAACCGCTAAACACTACTGAATGACAGCCTGCATGAGAAATAGTTATCTACTCATATCAATATATATTTTAGTATAGATAGCAAGTATTGCATGAGATTCACTGTGTTTATGTTGAACTATCAGCCTGTTTGTTTGCAATTCTAACATTCATGTATAATTTCCATCAAATAATGCTTTTCCATCTGTGTTAGGACAACTTTGCACACTGGCTACATGTTGCTCATTTAAATCCTGCCATGTCAGGAAATATAAACCTTATCTTAGGCAGAAGCAAGATAATTGTTATACAAATCTGCCATTTTAGTATCCCTTCTCTTCAGCTTCCTGTTCTCATTCTAAATAGACAAATGTTCCCCTTTTGGTTTTTGTCTATTATAAATATTTAGTGAGTTCTGTGCTACTGGGACATTCATCATTGCAATTGTTCTGCAATTCATTATTTGCTACTTCTTTTTTGGTGCTCTAATAGTAAGTTTAACTTTTTCTGGGTGTTTTTTTAGTACAGATTGCCATCTGCCACCTCATTATTTTATCATTCTCTTTATTACTTATTATAATTGTCATATATCTACCTAGCTACACTGTTATCTGTTGCTTTTTTAGGGCTTGTTCCAGCTCCCATTGATTTCAATGAGAGTTGGATCAGGCTTTTAGGAGAACATGTGTTCTCTCACACACAGTGTAAAAGGGAGCCTACATGCTTGGATAAGGCATGGGATGAATGGTAATCATGCATAATGCTCCCATCCTGCGCTCCACTACAACCTTCTGTCAGTGTGCACAATGGGTACTGAAGTATGGAAAGGAAACAGATCTCACTCATTGGCAGCATGGCTGGGATAAAAAATACATGCTTCTGAGGGGACAGGCTGATTCTTGGGACTGAGCTCTGTTATTCATGCAGATATTGGCTTGTACATGAGAAATTATTGCACTCTCCCTCCCATCCACAGATTTGTTCATCTGGAGAAATTAAGATAGAGCAATAGTGATGAAAGAGAGGGAGAGAGAGACCGGTCATACTCCCCCATACATTTGAAGATGCAAAGAATGTGAGGAGAGGGGAATGTTGGGTTTTACCGTGTTCAACTCCCCACCCCAAACATGTGTGCCCACATATTGGGAAGGTGCTTATGTTTTTCCCCATATTTTTGAAATAGATTTGAAAAAGTTTTTAGGACATTTTGCATTCTCTAAAAACCTAGCTTTCCTTAAAGCTGGAAGGGAGGAGGAAGTCTCCCCCACAAAAAACCCTACAAACAACTTCCATGCTGCTTCCTTGGTACATAACAAACAAAACAAAACAAACAACAACAAACGATACTCTGGTCACTAGAACCTAGATGTTCCCTAGCTACAAATTTATCATATTTGGCTCCTAATCTAGGATTATCTTCATGATAGCCTTTGACCATGTATGACATTCAACAAATTATTTGTGAAAAAATTCTAGTAACATGTTCCATCCTTTGCTTTGAATGATGACCTACAACAATATCAAAGGTCCATAGTTCTACCCTTCTACTATAACATTCAATTAATATTCTCAGATTATTCCGTGTGCAAATAGATAACTAGGAGATTATCCATCCATTTGTATGCAGTCACATGACTTTTTTTTTTTTTTTTTTTGCACAATTAACAAAGACAGCAACAAACTTAAGTCTGCTAAAGACTAGATTGGACAGAGAAGGCCAATAGAGAGACTTTAGGATTACACAGGAATCTGGGGCTGAGTTCAGTATCTGAACTCATATCCCGCATGTTGTTACCCGGGGTTCTTTCTACCCAAAGCTCTTGGTAACTTTTACTCCGTGCGAGGAGGTGTCAGGAAATAAATCAGGGGAGACACGACCGTCCGACCGATAGATGGCTGGCACAAACAGGACAACACGAGTGCTTTCACTTAAAGCTGAACTTTACTTAGACTCAAGCACTTACACACGTCCGCAACAAGATTAGTAAAACATGCCCAACCCTTGATAATTACCAAAGCTGAGTGTGGCTCCTGAGTGGCACAGTGGCAGCCCATCTGCTGGTGGGGAACACAAGATGCATCCAGAAGGAGAGACCAGTCCCCAAAGAGTCCCTCCTATCTCAAGTTTTTTCTCCTTATTTATACATATTTAAAATTTTTTATTAAGATGTTAAAAAAAAGTGAACAGAGTTTGAGCATAGAAGTTTCTGGTTATCAGGGAATAACGTACAGATTATCGAGGGTGCAAAGTTTGGTTTAAGATCGGGTGGCATAAGGAATACATAATCTGCAATATCCCCGATTGGGGATAAAAGGTTGATGGGTCAAAGTACAGGCATCGAGATATGAGGGTATGAAGTTCATAGAGTGGCTATGTTTGGGTGTGGAGTATAATGAGTGGATAAGCTTATGAGGATGGATTGACCCTCATTTGGTGAGATTTAATGTTCAGGGAGTTTATGGTTCCAGTTCATATGATCCAACGGAGAAGGTCACTTAGTCCCTTTTTCGTAATGGGAGAATTATGTCACTCTGGCTCATGCCTCCTGGTACTGTCGGTGGCCGGTGATGTGCTCGATGTAGATGTCCCTGGACATCGGATGGTGTCTGAGACCATGAGGATCCGCATGAGCCGTGCGTAGCGTCGACCGATCCCCCAGGTCCGCAGCACACGCTCATTGCAGGGGTCCCAGGCACCCAGGGCTCTGACAATCAGGGCGTCCATAATACAATGACATGTCCCTTAAAGAAAACTTGTCAAGTAAGCAGTTTCAAGCAAGAGGCTCCTTCTGATTATTGATTAACCAGGGTCTTTTCCAGAGTCTGCAGCTCTGAGACCCCAATAGATATTCCTGATCTTTTAAAATGCATGGATCAGCAACTTCAACACAATTCTTATCAGGAAGGACGCGGGGTCAAGCTGCCCCTTCTGTGGCATCCCAAAACCCCCTCCCCTCCAGCCTTAGTCAAGCTGAGTTTGCTGACTGGCAATTTACAGCTTGCTGACTAGGTTGCTTTTTAACAATAAGCCATAGTGGTTTTAGGCACTTTACTGGTTTGCCAAAGTCTCCCCGTACAATGTGACAGCACAATATGTTGCCACAGCACTACACAACTGAATCAAAGTGCCTGATACGCTTTGTAATCAGTGTATTGGTTGCTAAGGAGGATAACTGTCTGGATGGACTGAAGGCAAGCCCAGATTTTTATTGGCAGATCTTTTTCCTTGTTCTATTTCTGTATATTGGTACCAAAAATAGCACTTTCCTGGAAAGCCCTCTAGGTAGCTTAGCAATTATGATTCAATTATATTGTTTAAAAAATATCCCAACACATGTGAAAGAAGAAAGCCCATTGTTGTCATTTTAACCATCAAACATGGGGGGAAATATAATTATGTTTAATGCTAGAATGAAGATTTTCTGCAGTCCCAGACCTGTGAAGTGATGATTCCTAGCCACATTATCTGACTGAGGAGAAATGCAAACCCCTCTGTGCAATAAATGCAAACAAAGGAGCTTACTTAAAGCCAAACATATGCTAAGAGAACAGATATGTCCTACATGTTATTTGTATGCTGTCTAAAGCTTTCTTTTTGTCCCATTATAAAGGGGAAATTAATGCTGAATATAAGGGAACAGATTAGGATACATTTCAAAATAAAATCAGGGTTTATAAGTTTGGATTGTAAGATGTTTGGGACAGGGACCATCTTTTTGTTGTAGGTTTGCACAGTGCCTAGCACAACGTGGCTACGGCATTCTAAGCGCTAGCACAATGCAAATCAATTCCTTATGAACTTCAACGGATCAGTCTGAGTCTGCGGGGTGCTCCAGATACAAAGGCAACTAGTCAAGTCAATATATGCAGATTTAATAGGAAACTATCAGAGAAGCTGGAGTGAAAAAGATCTATAAAGGCATCAAATCGATCTCCCTGCGCAGCACTACAGGGTTTGGTGTGGGGGTGGGGTTTTTTTTTTGTTTTTTTGTTTTTAGAAGTTCTGTTTCTATTCAGCTACATACAAGCCTGAATCCTGTCCATAAAGAGCCAGGGGAAAACTCCATTGTAGAGAGGGACTCCTCAGTGGCATGAAGCCAGCACAGGCAGTTCCTGCACCAGCCAATCTATTTCCTCAGTACAGGGGACTATCAGAGCAAGGAGGGATAGGTCATGGCTGAGGAATGGCATAGTTTTGCCCTGCTGCACTGATCTTCTGCTGACATAAGTTCCTATTAGGCTATTCTAATTTCTAGCTGATGCTATGCAGGCACTGACCATATCATAATGGCTACCTCCCTTGCCAAGCAGAGCTTAGATGCAGGGGAGACTCAAGCCCACGGTGTATAAAGGACATGCAACACATGACTAGTTAGGGAACACAAATAGAAAGCTTAGATTATCCTGATGTTTAAAATTTACAACAGGGTGACCAGACGTCCCGATTTTATCAGGACTGTCCCGATATTTGCTTGTTTGTCCCGCGTCCCAACCAATGTTTGGTCGGGACACTGGACAAACAAGCAATTTTTGCCCTCCGCTCCGGCTCGCGCCCCGACTCCGTCCCCTTCTTCCCCCATTGGATAGCTCCCCAAATCCCCGCCTCTTCCCCAAGCACGCCGCATTCCTCCTCCCTCCCAGGCAAGCGCTGGAGGGAGGAGGCCTGGGGATGGCGGGGTGAGTCCGGCCTGGCCCTGGCCTGAGCACAGGCAGGAGGGCGGGGCGGTACCTGCAGAGGGGCAGCCCCAGGTCCAGCCTGGGGAACCGGTTCCCTACGCGCCCATGGGTGGGGGTGCAGCAGCTGCCCGCATGGGGACTCCGGTTCCTCGGGGCTTCACCTCCGCCATGTGCGCCCCGGCCCTGGGGCAGAAGCAGCCGGGACCTGAGCGGGCATAAGCCAGCTCGGTGCATGCAGGCTCTTGGGCCCCGCGCAGCATGCACTGTAAAATCGCGCAGAGCCTCTGCTGCCGCTGCGCTCCATTCCCCAGTGCATGGCTGTAGCTTAAACCTGCGTGGAGGGACAGGTCAGGTGTGAGCGGGGCTGCGAAAGCCTTGCCTTGGACCCTGACTGTGAAAGCCCCTGCTCCCCCAGCTCCGGGGCCGCCACTCTGACGGGATTGCATGGGGGGAGGTGGAGACGAGGCGTGCAGGGGGGAGGGAGGGGAGCGCGCTCTGGCTTTTTTTTTTTTTTCCCCTCCGCTGCCATTTTTTTTCCTCCCTCCCCCCCGCGTCCTGATATTTCAGTTGTGTCATCTGGTCACTCTAATTTACAACAAATATACATCTGATAAATTATATTGAAGGTACACAAAAACACTAATCTCATAAATAATTGTATCTATTCTCCAGCATTTGGTATTCTTGGCTTAATTTGTCTGCCATGATAGGCCTAGATTTGTAATGGCCTGTGGCTTAGACATTCATTTAGGACAATTAAACCAGACACACCTGTACAAATAAGGGTGAGTAAAATGACTGGCATCGTCAAGCATCCCCACATTAGGTCAGAGGATGGTAAGGGGAGAAGGCCACTATTCCTTCCACTGCCATGGTCATTGAGCCACAAATTGGGCATGGAATAGCTGCTGTTGACAGCGTGACTGCATTGTGCAAGGGAACTTCGGCAATGTTTATTCAGCATTTTAATGCATTTCATCAAACACTGAATAAGAATTTTAAAAGACCACACACACACACACACACCCCTACCTCTTTTGCCTTTTTCAAATAAATACAAAGGAGGTACATTCCTGTGCTTGATGTGTGGAATAATATTCAGAAATGTTGGTAAATGGGGAACAAACTGCAGGAATGGGGTTTAAGGTCTAATAAGAGGTAATCCCATCAAGAAAGATGATATTGCCAAATACCCAGGGTTTGTCCACAGTAGGAAGATGAGTAGCATTTTAAACTAGGTTAATCACCACATCTTAATTGACTTATGGGACTTAGCTATATCAGTATAAGGAGCTCTTAAACTGAAAGACAAGGAAGGTCTTTAGCTAAATCAGTTTCTAAACTCTGTTAAATTTGATTGGGTAGATCAGGACTTAAGGCTGTACTTTTGCTAAATCAGGAAAACCGGAAGTCATATGTTAAATTAAGCTTTAAGGGCCTGATTTTCTGCTGCCTTGCATCTTGGGTAGCTATTTAAGAGTTTTACACAGCAAGTGCAAATTGTATGTAAAATTATATTAGAATGGTAGGGGTAAGCATAAGTGACAGCACCAGGTACACAATGCAATGGAGAATCATGTCCTGAAACATTTAAGAAATTGTATTTGGATTCCTGGTTTTACAACCCTCCATCTCCAGCCTAACCAACAATACAGAAGTGATTTTTATTGAAGTTCATTTGTTCATGTAAAAATCAAAATGTTAAATATGTTGTAATGCACCATGGAATAGTTTTTGATGATTAGATGACAATTACGCTTTTGTTTTTTTCCATCTGCTTAATCACACAGATTTACACTGAAGTTCATTCAGGATTATTAATTACCCTCAGGTAGTGCAAACATCAGAACAGCTAATTCACACTGCTACATTGTCTCTTCCAGTTAACCAGTTCCTCTTACAAATTCTGTGTTCCTTAAACTGCTCTACTATGTTATTTCGGTACTATGTACCTATGAAGCAAGAAATGATGCTGTACACTGTTCAGCTGATGAGGGGAGGGAGAAGAGAAATCAATCCTTGAATGTATCGGAAATAAATTACACACAAGAAGAAAAAACAAAGTGTTCCTGAAAAAGTTGTGTGTTAAATTTCTTACACCTTTTTAAAAATCACAACTTCAAGGAAGGCTCTAAATAAGAAATGACCAGCTAACCAGGAAGAATAACTGCAATAATAGGCATGGCTTAGGTTTTTGTGTTTTCTTCCTAGGTGATAATGGAAGCGTAGATGTGTTAGCGAGATGGGGGGAGGGAGAGAAAGGAGTTTATAGTTTTGATAAGCATCCAACAATTTGGATGCTCATTTCAATTAGCCAAATGCTGGAGACTACACAAAAAGGATTATGCTCTTCTTCCCAACCACCTCTGTAACCAACGGTCTTGTAATCACTTACATCGACCTGTCTCCCTAAATAGGCCCCAGATCCTCCTACCCACAGGAAAGAGGTTAGGAAGCTCCAGCAGCCTTGATTGGTAATTCCAAAATCATTTATTTAAGGGACAGACATGGGTTGCCCATTCCCTCACCCTTCAACATGTGGTCCTTTCAGATAGTGTTCTAATAGTCTAGAACATTTTGGTCACAACTTACTCTTCCATTGGAGTAAGACAAGACCTGGAACTGCTCTGCAGGATAAATAACCAATCCTTCTAATTTGCCACTTTTAAATTTTAAAATGGAGCCCAAAAGTTATGCACCAGAGAGCACTATAGTATGAGGAAATTACCTCCATTACTGTAAGAACTGCCAATCCGGTAGAAAAAGGAAGTGTGTGAAGTTTGATAGTACTACAGGATATTGGCAGTAATAGCACTGGAGGCCTTTTGAATGTTAAAGTAGCACAATAGGCTGAATCCAGCAAAGAGCATGTTCTTCTAATCAAAGCTTCCCCTCCCTGCCCCTGCCTCCCCCCAAAAATGATGAACCAGTTTAGGATGTGGCAAAAAATGTTGAATATCAATATTTTGCCACATGAACTGTTCTCACAGCAGTCTTAATTGTCAAAGTATCTCACAAGCAATTATAATAGTTCTGTTTTCAGCTGAAATTTGCTGACCAGATCAATCCCCCACTAAAAGTTGTGCACTAGTAGCAGTAGACTGCATGCCCATAGTTTGTACTGTACAATGGGTAGATACAAGTGTATGTAAATTCCCAATGTAATGCTTCTCCAGTTGTAAGCTTTTGTACATACAATTTAGCACATCTAGTTTTACTTGTAATTGCCTATGCATGCAGCACTAGACTTTGACATATTCTAGAAACTAACTTTTTAGTTCAGTGACACTTATGCACTGGTCAGTGTTAGTATTAGAGTTGACAATATACAGCTTCATATTGGGCTTCAAAGTTTTCACTAAACAAAAGTGGCAATTTAGGTAACATGTAGCTCAAACTTAGCACAAGTCTGTATAGATGTACAAAATGAAAAATGGTGGTAGCTGGGATGATAATGCTAACAATATAATTTAGGAATTTTTTACCTCTACAGAAAAGTTAGTCTATGAAGACATGGAGGATACAAGCCCCACAAAGAGAAAACTCCACAAATGTTGAAAAAAGTGTAAGTCTATTTGTCAAGAAGAAACAAAGGAATGCAAAAAACAAACCATCAAAAGCCACTAGTGCTTGACAGAATTCTGGGATGCTAGCAGCAGAAGTCAGGAGAGATTAATTGTATTGGTGGCTATTGGATAAGTTTTCTAATTTAGATGATGTGCCACCAATACTCCATCACAGGGGATTCTTTCAGAAATATACAAGCAAGTCAAATTTGGCACATGTCTGAGTTGTATTGAAGCCAGGAAAGAAAACAGACTCTGAATCTGATCAGAGCCCATCAAGATAATAAGGTGATAAGTAATGGTCAGCATGGATTTGTCAAGAAAAAGTCCTGTGAAAGCAACCTAATAACTTTCTTTGACAGGGTAACAAGCCTTGTGGATAGGTGGGAAAGCAGTAGATGTGGTATATCTTGACTTTAGTAAGGCTTTTCATATGGTCTCATATGACCTGCTCATAAACATACTAGGGAAATACAACCTAGAAGGAGCTACTATAAGGTGGGTGCATAATTGGTTCGAAAACCATTCCCAGAGAATAATTATCAGTAGTTCACAGTCAAGCTGGAAGGGCATATTGAGTGGGGTCCGGCAGGGATCAGTTCTGGGTCTGGTTCTGTTCAATATCTTCACCAATGATTTAGATAATGGCATAGACAGTACACTGATAAAGTTTGCAGACGATACCAAGCTGGGAGGGGTTGAAAATGCTTTGGAGGATAGGATTAAAATTCAAAATGATCTGGACAAACTGGAGAAAAGGTCTGAAGTAAATAGGATATAACAACAACATGAGAATGGCCATACTGGGTCAGACCAAGGGTCCATCCAGCCCAGCCAATGCCAGGTGCCCCAGAGGGAGTGAACCTAACAGGCAATGATCAAGTGATCTCTCTCCTGCCATCTATCTCCACCCTCTGACAAACAGAGGCTAGGAACACCATTCCTTACCTACCCTGGCTAATAGCCATTAATGGACTTAACCTCCCTGAATTTATCTAGTTCTCTTTTAAACCCTGTTATAGTCCTAGCCTTCACAACCTCCTCAGGCAAGGAATTCCAGAGGTTGACTGTGCGCTGTGTGAAGAAGAACTTCCTTTTATTTGTTTTAAACCTGCTGCCCATTAATTTCATTTGATGGTCCCTAGTTCTTATATTATGGGAACAAGTAAATAACTTTTCCTTATTCACTTTCTCCACACCACTCATGGTTTTATATACCTCTATCATATCCCCCCATAGTCTCCTCTTTTTCAGGATGACATTCAATAAGGACAAATGTGAAGTACTCCACATAGAAAGGAACAATTGCACACATACAACATGGAAATGACTGCCTAGGAAGGAATACTGCAAGAAGGGATCAGGGGGATCATAGTGGACCACAAGCTAAGTATGAGTCAACACTGTTGCAAAAAAAGCAAACATTATTCTGGGATGTATTAGCAGGAGTGTTTTAAGCAAGACAGGAGAAGTAATTCTTCCACTCTACTCTGATCAGGCCTCATCTGGAGTATTGTGTCCAGTACTGGGCACCACATTTCAGGAAAGTTCTAGACGTTTCCAATTTGTCCATATAAGAGCAACAAAAATGAGTAAGGATCTAGAAAACATGACCTATGAAGGAAGACTGAAAAAAAATTGGGTTAGTTTAGTCTGGAGATGAGAGGACTGAGAGGGGACATATCAGTTTTCAAGTATATAAAAGGTTGTTACAAGAAGAAAGGAGAACAATTGTTCTCCTTAATCTCTGAGGATAGGACAAGAAGCAATGGATTTAAATTACAGCAAGGGCAGTTTAGGTTGGATGTAAGGAATAACTTCTTGACTGTCAGGTAGTTAATCACTAGAATAAATTGCCTAGGGAGGTTGTAGAATCTCTATCATTGGAGATTTTTAAGAGCAGGTTATACAAACGCCTCTCATTGCAGGACTAAGTATTATCTAGACACTCCCTAAATTCAGGGGCCTGGACTAAATGGCCTCTCAAGGTCTTTTCCAGTCCTATGATATGTCCACCTAGCTCTAGAGTCACCAAAGCAAGCACGTTCTCTAGCAACTGGTCCTGTTGCATTGTTTGCTTTGATGGGTGTGGGGGGGACAGGGGGAAACCACACAAGACAAACAAGAAATTTCATAAAAATAGAAACATCTGAGAGAGCAACCAATCTAAGGGAGGCAGCACTTCAAAGGGGAAATTCACATATGTTCTCTGCAACATTGCTTAAAGATTTGATTGCTAAGGATGCAGTTTAATCAATCAACATGCCTTCTTACTTGAATAAAATGAATCAAAGCAAAACAATCTAGTTACACTGCAACACTACAATTACCTTATGACAATGTCATCTCTCTTCCATCAGTTGAGAAAATACAATGATCTTATGTCCAACAAGAAGGCTCCTCTCCTGTCCAAGCTGCTACAAAGCCTTATTTCCCTCAAGTGTAGCAACCTCAAGCTATTCAAGTAGCAAGTTATAGGCAAGATTAGAAAGATACTATGGTTCTGCAGTTTCATTCAGTGAATAGCATGGACAAGGCAAGTCTACTAGAAGCTTGGATAGAACATTAGCTGATGCTATTCAGCACAACAAAAATAGTGATCTGAAGCAGAAACTTAAGTCATCCACCTCTTCTGTGAATGTTCTTCTGGCAAGTGAGTCTGATTAACAGCTTTCAAGCAGTTTTGCATAGTGTTGCTTCAATCTTTCAGTTTGAAACAGCCAAAAATGAAAACTTCAGAATATTATCCAAAACCAGGTGACTGTAGTTTATAGAGGTCAGCCACTTTTGTGCCACAATTGGTGCAGGACTTTGTTCTTTGGTTGATAGGTAGAGAGGCATATAAAATTCAGCCAGCAAAGAGTATCATCCTTCAGAAGACATTCAAAGAATTTGCCTCTCAGTTGCAGAGCGCATAGTATTTAACCTTCCAAAGTAAGCACACCACTGTACATAAGCCTTACTGTATAGCTCACAATTTATTTAACATACTACATCTTCGTGGATTCTACATCAATTGATGATCATCTGAAGTGGTTCATCACTAGTTGTGCAAAAACCTGAAGTAGAAAGACTCCAGGAAGGGGTGTTCATTCCAAGTGAAATTGTACCATTTCATGCTGGTGGAAGTCTCATCAATGAAGGAGAATTAGATATCAATGTACAGACCACTGATGGAAAGAATACCGTCCATTCAATGGCTAAAATGATATTTCAAGAACATTCTACAGATATTTCTTCTCATACTTGGGAAAGAAATGCCACTTATCCTCCTGGGGCAACCAGAGTCTCTTATGCAGTGTGCAGTATTTGAAAACTTAGAACATGTCCAGATCTGACTCACCATGAGACAGTACTTGGTAAAATAAAGGCTTGTTACCTACAAATGAAGGTTATCTGAGATTGCTCAGGGTGCCATAAGACTGCTTCCTCAGTATGTCCTACAAATACCAAATGACACTGCTTTGGGGAGATACAAGGCAGATGAGGTAACATCTTTTATTGGACCAACTTCTGTTGGCGAGAGATAAGCTTTCAAGCTTACACAGAGTGCTTAACCAGATCTGGGAAGATATTATTCACATGCAGGGGATTCCATTTTAGACTGGTTCACCCACAAGCTTGCAACAAAGAAGAGCACCTGCCCAGCAATTGCTGTGCCTATTGTGGATGCCAAACCAACTGACATGGCCACAGTCTATAGTACTATGCTAAAATGTAAGGAAATGTCAGCAGCTTTAAGACAGCAGAAAGCCATTCAGGCCATGGATCAGCCTGTGTGTTGCTGCTCAGCAAGAGAAATGGACTCTCCCAAGTGAGCTTGGTACCAGTGAGATTTGCCTGGGTCATTTTCACACCCTATGCTATTGTATTGCAGTATGGGGAAGTTTTGGGGGAGACACAGGATTGTTAGACCTTTTTTTGATTCTGATGTGTACGCAGCTTGTACTGCAGATCAAATCCTTACTGGAAAGCAATCTAACTGTGCTCTGTGTGACTTGACTCTAGCATTTGAGGCCCCGAGTGTTCTGCAATATTATTCATTTGTTGAATGGTGTGAACAGGTAGGAGGTACACATGTAGTGCCAGCATTTGTCTGGAAAGTGTTGGCTGACATTCCAAAGCTGATCATTTTAATGTGTTGGTTGTGACATTGTTTATCCCCCATTTCTACGGTTACACCAACACTTGACAGTTTCAGATCAGACCTCATCTTAAAATAATGCAACATTGATGTTGAAAAGTTGTTAGAGCTAAAAGCGCAATAAAACCCAACTTGGCTTTCAGGTTGCAGCCTCTTGGTCAATTACAAAAAATGTATTTAGTAGAGGACACTTTGAATGATCTAACCAAACTTTATGAAGAAAAATGATTAGTTAGGCAAACAGGCATGAAAAGATGAAGTAGTGTAACTGCAATTGTAGGATTGGGAATCAATGAGTGGTCAACTCACACAGAGTGAGGTACAAAGTGAGAGGGTCCCAAAGCCTGGGATGCAGCCTGAGCCCGAATGTCTACACCACAATAAACAGCCCCTTCGCCAGCCACGGGTATCTAATTGCAGTGTAGACATATCACTGATTTGGTCAACTTAGGGTGTCCACTGCTTGATTATAATGCAATAGGATATGATTTATAGGAAGACTCTTGTAGAATTCAGCCAAAATTTGTCATTAGTATTACTGAAAATTTGAAACACGACAGAATTCAGAAGTCTGTTGACATCTCAGGACCAAAATTGCACTCTGTTACAGTTGAAATCAATGAGATTTGCACAGATGTAACAGAGGGCTGAGTTTAGCCTGCTGTTTGTAAAATGACATTTTCATCGCTCAGCCAGCAGCTGAATATGACTAGTGGGATTCTATGAAAACAAACTTTAGATCATCAAAAACAAAGTAAGTGCTGTAATACAGTGACTTAAAAAACGTTCATGTACCTTTGCCAATCCGTTGGTTGCCATAGAAACAATGAGCAATGCAGCCAGCAACAGTGCAGGAAATAGAAAGTACATTTTAGCCCAAAGTGCAATTTTAGTAGTTGTAATATATATTACATTAATTTTAATATACATCTTCTCCCTTTGATAAAAGTAGGATTTTAGAGAGAAAAGTAAGCAATAAATCTTGATCTGGTTTTAACCACACTAGAACCATCACCAGCTGATCAGATTAGTCTTTTCTGAATGGTTTTCTTTCTTTTTTTTAAGCTGGGGTTTTGATAGAAGCCTAAGGGAGTTAAGAACCCTCCCTGAAATTCAATGCGAGTTGGACAATTTACTAGCTCAGGCTTCTTTGAAAATCCCAGCCTTAAAAAACTATAAAGGGTACACAATTTGTAGCAAGCTTCTGTATGAAGATTTCATCTGTGCCCAGCATGTCTGGGGGGTTGTTTTGTTTAAGGAATTACTTCCCTTCCATTCCATAATACTTTAAAAAAATCCTATGTGCCATTTCTGGCTGCCTACTCTGCCACAACCTTTATTTTGTATTGTATCTGCTGTGCAACTATTTTCCTATACATACAACTCATCAGAATAGAGCTTAGCCTTTATCTGGGGTTCTCCTCTCCTTCAGCCAACTGAGGGTTTTAGTCACGAGAGTTTGCCTGAGCAAAGGCTGAGTAATGCCCTTGGGATCTGGTTGAAGGAGAGGATTTACCTGCTTAAAGGGTAAGCTCCATTCTCAAGTATCCTCCCTTTTGCTTTTGATATGCGTTTTATCGCCTGCCATTGTTGACAACATTTTAAGAGGGGCAGTCTCAGCACTGAGCATTCTAGCATTCCTGAATACTAGAAGGCACCATAACTTATGTCCATTGTTGAAGGTGCAAATCTTCTATAGTAGACTCCTGTGCTAGTCATCCACCAGCACCCTGGCATAGAGAATGTGCAAGGGAACCATGGGGCATGTCAGAAGCTTAATTCAGATTCGCCAGTTCTCCAAAGTTCCCCATAAAATCATTCACAAGCAGTGTAAGTTATAGAAGACCTTAACAGCTCTAATGCATGCCAAGGCCAGCATACAGCACAACCAGCTCACTGATGACCCCCCTTCCCTCATGTCATAATTGAGGTTTAGGTTACTTATTTTCATATACATTTATCCATCCTAACTCTCATCCCAACCTCTCCTCTCCCCCAGAAATCACTCCTTATATTGTTGCTATAATTTGAGTAGCCATCCAAACACCTCTAAGCCCTTTTCTTTTACCCATTCGCCCTGCCAGGGGCACCAGAACAGGGCAGACCAGGGGACCATGGCCCCCCCTCCCAACACTTTTTACTGGCCATAAGGGCGAGCAACAGGGGAAAGGGGAGACCAAAAGGGGGTGGGGCCTCAGGGGAAAGAGGTGGTGCCAGGGCGGGGGGGCAGGGCCACAGTTCAAGTGCCTGTCTCCCCCCCCACACACACACACACACATATTTTAGGGCACTTCCACTGCTCCTGCACCTTGCCTTGGGTAGTGAAAACCTGCCTGGCTCAGGATTGACCAGGTCACTCAAATAAAAAAAAAATAAAAAAAGATTTACTAGCCAGCAAATAGATGAACAAGCCACACAAACTCCCAACCAAACAAGTGTTGGCCTGGAATTCCCAGCCTAGGCGACTGCACATGAGTCAGGGAGCTGTTGGCTACTCAAAATGGCAAGTCTTCATCCCCCTGCTCCCCTCATGTACATTAGCCATCTAGAGAGTTTCCCCTTTGTCACAACACTCCTCCCTTATTGCTTCTATGATCCTCTCATTGCATTTCATTGCCTTCCCTAATACAGTTTGCCTCCCGCTCTCTGCCATCAAGCTCAGTCCAAGATTCTCATTTGTTCTGCATTACTGGCCTGACCTTAATTCCCATTGAAATAGCCAGTCTTCTCTCCTATTTTTCTGGCCTCCCCCAGGTTGAGAATCCCCTGTGTTAGTATATTTGCATACAAGAAATAAGGCCTCTGCCCTCATATGCACTTGCATTGTTGGCAATTGGAGCCATGTGTGCATTGAGAAGCAGAATTTACCTTAACTGTTACTATATCCAGTCAGTTCCTTTCCTTCAAAAACCAATGGGTCCTCTAAACCTTGCAGTATCATTATGCCAGTACTGTTCAAGCCTCAGAAAAATAGATTACCAACAAGAGTGACTGTATTTTCTGCAGAAAGAGGTTCTTTCCAAACCTTTCAAATGTTCCCTGCTTAGTTCTGTTTCAGACTCCTCCCCCTCCCCCCCCCAATGCATGATAGTAGCAAAATGGATTAATTGATCCTTTCCCTAACCCTTCAATATGACTCATTTGTTTTAGAAACATGTGTGGATGCTTAGGATGAGAATATACTTTTAGATCAGTGATACTCAGACCTCAGTGGTTCAGGACCCAAAAAGAGCCATAGGAGTGTGAATTCATTGTTTCATTTACTATATACTAAAAGAATATGATAGGGGAAATATTTAGTTATGTATATTTTTATTCTCACAGCAAAATGACTGACCAAGAATTATTTTTATCAACTGCAATTGGGTAACAATAAAAGCATACTGATTGGTTAATAATTAAAATCACAGTGTTTTAATCTCACATGGTCTAAAGAGTCAGGAGACACTTGAAGAGCCACTTGCGGCCTGGGACCCTCAGTCTGAGTATCACTGTTTTAGATACAAAGCACACATTACTACTTATACATTTTTATTAGATACACTGTAGTTAGTTTACTTGAGGAGGAGCAGCAGTCTGGTTAAACAAAGGTTAGAATCTGCAAACTAGAAAAATTATGAAAGCTATATGCATTTTACAAGGGTCAAGGTTAATGTAAGACTATCTGCAAATAGAAGAGATGGAATGGTGTTTCGTCTTTGTTACTTTGATTACAAGAATCACCTTTCAGAGACCAATAGTGGAAATTTTATTGTCTTTCAAATATGGATGAAACACTCTTGACAAGAAAAGCCTCTCTCTGTTCAGCATCTTTATTATAACGCCATCTGTAAAAGTTTAAGAGTCATTTTCTACAATTGTTATGGGGGCGGGGGGGGGGGTGAAGAGATCTGTGGTTTACAATATAGGTTCAGTGTTGTTTCAGAATGTAGATCTGAACCTCTAGTGAACAGAAAAAGGAAAACAAACGGGCAATTGTTTATGACAAGTGAAGGTCAGTACTCTACATCTGCAGTCTCATGCTTATTTTTATAATCACGAGTGCTTTCCTCAGGTTGAAAGTCTCCAAAGCACAAATTTCCCGTGAGTTGCTCATTTCTACTGATGTTGTGGCACTGCACTCCTGCAGCTCAGTTGAGCATTTTACTTTTTTCCCTTGCTAAAGTGTGTAAAGGTTTATAGATTGAGCCCTATTATTCATTTTAACTTACAGGTTCTTATAGAAAACATGACAAGAAAACCAAATTCAAGTAGGGGACAAAGCATGATAATTGAATGAAACCTATTCCATATCCCACCCACCCCCCAAGCATATGCTAAAGTCTGCATTGTTTTCAGAAATGAGAAAACCATGCCCCTACTTCAAAACTATGTGTAGGTGAGGAGTGAAGATAAAGGGAGCTGTCTCCGCATCAGACACTTAGCCAGACCCTCTGTCTCCCTTAACCATGCCATATGAGTGCTCAGAAATAGCATTCAACAAGACCCCAAAAGACCCTTCCAAGCCACCAAAATGCACTGGAGCTTGCCAAAAATAAACAATATAATGTCTGGGATGCCAGCAGGAAGGTGGGGGGCAGGAAGAACCAAACAGACGGCAATCTGTGGAGAAAATCCCTTCCAGATTCCAAAACTGGTGACAGACACCAGCAGCACAGGAGACCTGGCCTACCCAATGTAAGTGTGGGAAAGGCAAAACAGGGAGCCATGGGTAGGAAGTTGCCTATACTCATTTCCGCACAGCCAGTTAGGTGATCCTATGCAATAGCTGTAGTTGTGTGCGGTCTGCCTGCTGCTCCCCTGCAGCCTCCAGAGCACAAAAGGTAGAACGACGGGGGGTTGGGGTAAGAGGAGAGAATGTCTTTCCAGCCAGTGGTTAAGGCATACTAAAGTTTGAATCCCTCCTCTCCCACATCCTGGGTAAGTACTCTAGCCACTGGACTAAAGGTTATAAAGGGGGACACTGGCACCAGCACCACTGGGGCTCAATGTACACCTAAACCCAACATGAGATAGGCAGTGAAACACCTTGTTTGTGAATCCCTGAGGCTTAAGTGTGAGCTAGGTGCCAAATGTGGTGTCAGGCAACTGTGCACATGCCCAAACACCCAAAATGGAGGTGCCTTGGGGACTTGGTGCCTACAGAGCTAGGCAGAAGCAGAGAAGGGATTCTATGAATGTCAGTGGTGCCTAAATGTTAGCCTGAGGTGCCCAGCTGCCACTTATAGATGCTTAAGTCCCCCTTAAAAAGAACAGGAGTACTTGTGGCACCTTAGTGTGAGGAACCGTGGGGGGGGGGAGGAGGAGGGAGAAAACATGGGGAAATAGTTTTACTTTGTATAATTACCCATCCACTCCCAGTCTTTATTCAAGCCTAATTTAATGGTGTCCAATTTGCAAATTAATTCCAATTCAGCACTCTCTTGTTGGAATCTGTTTTTGTTGTAATATTGAGACTTTTAGGTCTGTAACTGAGTGACCAGGGAGATTGAAGTGTTCTCCAACTGGTTTTTGGAAGTTATAATTCTTGACATCTGATTTGTGTCCATTTATTCTTTTACATAGAGACTGTCCGGTTTGGCCAATGTACATGGCAGAGGGGCATTGCTGGCACATGATGGCATATATCACCTTGGTAGATGTGCAGGTGAACGAGCCTCTGATCATGTGGCTGATGTGATTATGTCCTATGATGGTATCCCCTGAATAGATATGTGGACAGAGTTGGCAACGGGATTTGTTGCAAGGATAGGTTCCTGGGTTAGTGTTTTTGTTGTGTGGTGGCTGGTGAGTATTTGCTTCAGGTTTGGGGGCTGTCTGTAAGCAAGGACTGGCCTGTCTCCCAAGATCTGTGAGAGTGATGGATCGTCCTTCAGGATAGGTTGTAGATCCTTGATCCCTACAGTTCCTCACACCTTCTTGTCAACTGCTGGAACTGGGCCATTTTGATTACCACTACAAAAAGTTATTTTTCCCCCAACCTGCTGGTAATAGCTCATCTTAACTGATCACTCTCGTTACAGTGTGTATGGTAATACCCATTGTTTCATGGTGTGTGTGTGTGTGTTCTTACTGTATTTTCCACTGCATGCATCCGATGAAGTGGGTTTTAGCCCACGAAAGCCTATGCTCAAATAAAATTTGTTAGTCTCTAATGTGCCACAAGTATGCCTGTTCTTTTTGCGAATACAGACTAACACGGCTGCTACTCTGAAATAAGTCCCCCTTGTGAATCTCATCCTTTGTGCCTCAGTTCCTGTGTACAAAATGGAGCTAATAGCACTTTCCTGTCTCCCAAATACAGAGACTAAATACAAGGAAGATTCTGAGGCTCTCAGATACTATGGTAATGGGGCAAATAAATGTGCAAGGTAGGTTCAGTGTGCTGCACATTTAAATGCTGCAAAGGAACTGCCCTTTTGTTTTAAGATGCAGCATGTTGTGGATGGACACACACACACTGTGCTCTCACATGAGATGAGGGAGCTATATGGAATTAATATACAAACAATAGCAAGGAGTATACTAGACATTTAAGATTCAGATTTAAAGTGAAGCATTATTAGTACCTAAGAGCACTGGAGCTAGAAGGTTTAATTTTCAGCTTGTGTAGAAATACCTTGAGCTAGAATCAATGAGCATCCTAAATATAGAAGTATAGCTGTGGTGGCATGACCAACCAGTGGGGGCTTACTACCTCAGTACGATCCCATCTGAAATGTGAAGCATGTACTCGGGCAGCTGCACACACCCCTGTTACCTGCACCACTATGGCTACTCTTCTTTTTAAGATGCTGAGTCAATCAGAGCTAGTGCAAGTAAGCTGGAAATTACATTTTCAATTGCATCACATCCAACATACCCTTTATTTCAACTGATTTTCAAACTGACAGTGTCCCTTTAAAAAAAATTAGAGAATGGAAAAATAAATTTGCATTACATCTAAAAACCTATATAATAAAATATGATTCCCATTTCATATCTGCAGCCAATTAAAGACAGAGGTTTTTTTAGGTCTAACTAGTACAGAATCATTGGACACAAAACCTCTTCTCAAACAATTTTTCCATCAGTTGCTTATTTAAAGAAATCAGATTTCTTAGTGCCCAAAGCAGACATTTTGGTTTTTTTTAGTCATTATTCAGTTGTTTTGTAGTTCTCTGCACAGTTGGATACTTGCATCCACACGCAGTCAGAAAATGCAGGGGGCTACACACTTCCATTGATTTTAAAGACCTTGGATCAGCCATTATAGCTCACTTCCTACTGCAGACTATAGTGACTGGATAAGCATGGCTAACAAATTTTGCAAGAAAGGTGCATAATTTCCTTTTCCCCCGCACCCACCTATCATCCACTCAGCCCTTTCATGTGTCTTGTTTCCTTGACATTAAAATGAGGGGTTGGTTATATAGATAGCTATTTAATTCTTAATTTTTTAAAGGAAAAAAGATTCCAAAAGGAGATATAAGAAATTATAGTTAAAAATCTGAACACCAATTCAGAAAAGCTCTTCATTATGTGCTTAAGTTCATTCCTATTCTGGAAAACATTTGAGAATGTGCTTATACCACATCCCCAAAGAGATACTTTCCTGAATTGGGAACTAGGATCTGTTCCAGCTTCCAAAGAAGTCAATGGGAGCTGATTGAGCTCTTTATAAGTAATAGGTTATTAAACTGAATTGGCTCTCTCTTATTCTGCACAAGTTTACAGTTAAGCTTGTCCAAAAGGATGATCATTACCCAGCAGATCTATGTGCTATTAAAGGCAGCTTTGACCTTGAGATGTAGTTCCATTGTAGTGCTCGCCGCAGATGAGGCAGTAAGACAAAAGCAGGATCTGAGCACTTCAGCAAGGCACCATTCAGGAATACTCAGGGCAAGCCTCAAGAGTGCTTATGAAAATTCTAGGTTGTTTTAGAGACACACTATTCCCTTACAAAATTACAGGTATGTATTGTTTTGGTTCTGTTCATGCTTCAGGAAAAGTTTTTAATTTATTTTACACAATGCTCCAATCAAATGGAGACCACAGCTACTTAGCCAGGACCTGTTCCTCCAATCTCTCTACCTAGGTTTTTATACCATTCTTATTGTTATAGTATCCAAATGCCTGGACTTCTGATCTGGCATTACCTATAACAGCCATTCCAAACAGTCCTTTAAATCTTAAGAGGGTCAAAGAAATGTGATAAGACAGTTATACCAACTTATAGCAACAGCTGAAATAGTGCCCATTCAGTCCACCACAGTACCCTCTCAGATGAGCCACCACACAGAAAAAAAATGAAAGTGTGCCTATATATATATATATATATATATATATATAATGTTTCAACACTTATAATATGTTTACTGTAAGTCATGTTAAATACAAACATAGTTTAGCACAAAATATACCCAAGAGTAACAAAAGTAAGAAACCTTACTAATAGAGTTCTGTCTTCATAATCTATATCATAGCTAAAAACTGGAGGAGGCTTCATACATCAAGTAGCTTAAGTAGACTCCCCCCGCCCCCCTTAAATGCACATAGGCAAATAACACCAATTGATTTCAATAGGAGTCAGGTGCCCACACATTTTTTCAAACTACTACTAGGTACCTAATATGTATCTTTAAGTGTCTAAATACCTTTAAAATCTAGCCCTTACTGCTTCTGTTTGACTATCAAACAGACCTGCACTAGATTGAAGAAGGCAGAATACAGTATCGGTTACCATTAGCCTCAGGTTTGAGTCCTACGAATGCCTCCCTCCCATTAACATCTCCTTTAGGAGAATTCATAGAAGGAGATCAAAGTGGTCTTCTCCTTCACAGCTATAATCCAGGAAAGATAAAACAATCTTGTCTCCTTCAGCAAAGACCAGAAACGTTGTGATACTCATGATCTCTGCTTATATATCCTGGCTATACTTCTCCCCATCTGTCTCTTGATCTCTACTCCAGAAAAAACTTCCACTCTTGATACCAAGTCCCTGGCCATCTTTTTCACTGTTTCTGTTACATTATCCATACTCTGCTAGTGTTGAAAGAGAAGACTTCATGTTAACCAGCCGAGCAGACACATTTTATCATTGCCAATAAATATCTGTTTGAAGAATAATCAATTTCTCTTACCTGCTCAGATTTTTCTTTGAAATGGGGCAGATCTTCTCTGGTGGTTTCTTACTCATCATGTTTTCCTCTTGTAAAGAACCACTTCAAAAGTTTCACAGCATAGCCTGCAGGCTTTTGGTTTGTGTAATATCTAGTTTTTAGCTTAAAACACAGTCAAATTATGTGTAAAAGATGTACTGCTCAAGACAAGCTCCTGTTTAGACAGCCACTTCCCAGCTGTTTGGAATGGAGTTGTATGCTCTTAAGCACCACTTGTTGAGTGTCTTCCCCGAACTCAAGTGCAATTACTCTCCTTTTTGGATGTACAGTTGATTTGTATGATAGTGGGGTGAATTTGACAATTCAGCAGCAGCAAAAAAAAAAAACAAAAAACAAAAAAAAAACTACTAAATAGTTGGCCAGCAAATTCCCTTCCACAAGTTTGGTGTTTTATTCTTGGTGGGGGACAGTACATTTTGAAATAAGAAAAATAAATTTGTTTTATAGGGATTGGAAATAGAAACTCTCCCCAGCTTGGCATATATCTCAGTCCCGTGATCACTAGCTATAGTGTGTCACCTTCTAAAGTTGTTGCTCCTTTTCTGATTACTCAGAAATTATTCTTAAAGGGTTTCCTGCATCCCCTCTGATAGCCTGATTGGACCTTTTGTCCCCAGCCCTGCCTTTACTCTATTTCTAAGTAAAAGTCCCTGCTTGCTTAACCCCCACCCTCATCATGCACTTGTTTGGAGGAGAACATTCAGGCTGAACATCTTGAAAGTTTTGCCTTTTCCCCTGCTGAAATCTATCTTAACCCATTTGCCCCCTACTACTGTTGTATTTTTAATATTGCTGTATTTTCCCATGACCAGTTTCTATTTTGTTCTGTAAAACAAAAGCCTTTTAAAACTGTTCAATATAGTTATTAAGAAAAAGGAT
This sequence comes from Trachemys scripta elegans, assembly GCF_013100865.1. NCBI lineage: Eukaryota > Metazoa > Chordata > Testudines > Emydidae > Trachemys > Trachemys scripta. The sequence goes on along the minus strand of NC_048304.1, from coordinate 99,936,892 downwards.
TTTTTATATGCTTCTATCCTTCACCCAGGCATTGAAATAACTCTCTAGTCTTGTCTACATGGAAAAGTAATACTGGATTAACAAAATTAAAAAACTGATTTAGTTAAATCAATGCAACAACCTTGTGTGGGCACTCTTATTTTGGTTTAAAAGTATCAACTCAAGATGATTGTCCCAGGGTAATTATATTGGCACAACTTTCATGTACAGGAGGAGTGTGTGTGAAAGAAGTTTAACTTAGGAGGGTCTGAAATATTCACAAATCATCCCTGCTGCATTGCAATTCATTATTTAAAATCGTTTTTAAGCAATAATTCTCAAGGAAGGAAATTCAACAGAAGTCCGGGCCAAGATTTTCAAAACTGAATGTCTACAGTTAGGATCTTAGGTCAATATTTAGGCACCTGTAACGTTATTGATTTAATTTGGGACCATATAGAACATGGTTGCAACCAAAGTCCTGTAGTGGCGCCAAATCTTGTATAAAGGGGGTCAAATGAGGTGTCTAAGACAAGGTTATGGTTTGCTGGTTTTGATTATCCTGTCTATATGTGTGTATCAATTTTGTAGTTAAAGTTATGAATATTGGCTGTATACTGTCTGTATTTCAAACTTATGCTATGCTTCTGGGAAACTTCCCAGACAAGTTGGTGTTAGCTCTGCCTAGCCTGCTTGATGGCCCATTAAGGACCATCAGCTGTACAATTGACCCATTGAGAGAAAACAAATACACCTTGCAACTCAGCAAAGTATGCAGGGACTGGCCCATGTGACTCCAGACTCCATTTTGCTGTAATTTTCCACAGTAAGGACAAATTTTACACCTGGAAAAGACTATAAAAAGGCTGATGCCTTTCCTCCATCTTGTCTTTATTCCTGCTTCTTACCTCTGGAGGGACTTTGCTACAAACAGAAGCTTTACGCAAAGGACTGATGACCCATCCCAGCTGGGGATGTATTTCAGAAACTTGAGTTAAACCTGCAATTTATTCTATCACTGTTACAAGCCTGAACCAAGAACTTTGCCATTATTGTATGTAATTGATTCCATTTAATCGATTCTAACTCTCATCTATATCTTTTTCCTTTTATGAATAAACCTTTAGATTTTAGATTCTAAAGGATTGGCAACAGCGTGATTGGTGGGTAAGATCTGATTTGTATATTGGTCTGGGGCTTGGTCCTATGGGATCAAGAGAACCTTTTTTCTTTTAGTGGGGTATTGGTTTTCATAACCATTTGTCCCCATAATGAGTGGCACTGGTGGTGATACTGGGAAACTTGAGTGTCTAAGGGAATTGCTTGTGTGACTTGTGGTTAGCCAGTGGGGTGAGACCAAAGTCCTCTTAGTCTGGCTGGTTTGGTTTGCCTTAGAGGTGGAAAAACCCCAGCCTAGGGCTGTAACTGCCCTATTTTAAGTGATTTGTCCTGAATTGGCGCTCTCAGTTGGGTCCTGCCAGAACCGCATCGTTACAGCACCTAACAAGGGTCTCAGTCCTACAAACAGGAACATGCTTAACTTTATTACAATAAGTAGTACCAATCAAAAAATCACTGAGACTTCTCACAACAGTAAAGCTCATTATGCATGTGTTTGCAGGATGGGAATTGAAGGGTATGTCTACACAGATATCTTTAGAGCACTAGTACAAGCTCTGTAACGTAAGTCTGTCAACCCAAGCTGAGAAGCTTGCTCCAGCTCACTCCAAATTACGTGTAGACACACTTTCAGTAGCCTGATTTTCCAAAACTGCTGAGGACCGTCCTAGCAGCTCCACTTCAAATGAGAGAAATAGAGGTCACCCACCCACCCAGAGAGTTAAGTGGCATAAAGCTGGAAATTTTGGGGCTACTTTTTGAAGAACTTTCTAGGAAATCAATGTAATCCTTATTGCTTTTCAATAACCAGCACAGTAACCTTCATTACTGCAATATTTTGTGCAAACAAGAAACTTTTGTCTGCTCACCCTTGCTACCTATCCACTGCTGGAGTATTTTTGGCTTTTAGTTTTGTCTCAATCACTGAAAGGTCAATAAACCTCTCATTTATTTAAAGGGCTAATGACTCACTGGGCTGACAGATCTTACACATCTGTGTGCTGCAAAATAATAGGTTTCTATATAGTTTGACATCACATACTCTTCACAAAGTCAGGACTTTTAGTTCAGGCATAAGAGGGACACAAGCTACTACCATGTTTGATTTAAGTTTGATTTCTCTTTGTTTTCATTATTTTTCACATTATTGGTACCCAGTAATGTGCTAATCTGAGGTGAACACAAACGTTGTGAATGTGGAAGGAAGGAAAAGGTGGGGGAGGGTGAGAGGGGATTTTAAAGAGTCTAATAGATTTGCATAGAATAACACCACATTATTTCAGAACCCAATTTATCTGAATAAATTCCATTCAGACAGGGCTGGCGCCAGGGTTTTTGCCACCTCAAGCGGCGGAAAAAAACAAACAAATGCGATCCGCAGCAGCTCCACCGTGCCACTTTCTTCTTCGGCGGCAGATCCTTCCCTCCGAGAGGGACAGGGACCCTCTGCCGAATTGCCACCAAAGAGCCCGACGTGCCGCCCCTTCCCCTTGGTGCCCCAAGCACCTGCTTGGTCAGCTGGTGCCTGGAGCCAACCCTGCATTCAGAGCAACATTAATTTAGGTGTTGCAAAAAGGCATAATTATGTAAACAATACATGTGGGGAGAAATCAGAAAGCCCAATCCTGTAAAGAACTCATGCTCAGATGAGGTCAATGGGATTGACTATTAAGTAAGGACTACTTAAGGAAGTATGCATGCCCAAAACATAGGATTGCTTTCTAAGGACCCGTCATAGGCTGTGCCGCTAGACAATGCTCTTCAGGTCAGAGTTGGGCACCTTTCTCGGTCTGATGTCTTTTCCTGGCTGTAAGTGCTGCTAGAGACTGCCTGCAGCAGGAGCAGCTACAAGTTTCAGGGAGGCACTTTTCCCTTTCATGTGGACTACTGGAAAACCACAAGAAAAGAGGCAAAATACAAAGAGTAATACAAGAGGTAATCCACAAAGAGTCTGGATTCTCCCCCTCCCCCAGTTCATAAGGCAAATTAAGTAATACTCTGAGGAAGGGCAGGATTTTCTAAGCCTTTGTCAGTCTGAGAGGCCCAGGTGGAACATCCTGGGTTCTAAAGGAAAAGAAAAACAAGGTGAAGAAGGTTCCCTCTATTTAGCCAGAGGTTCCAGGTAGCAGATGATCTGCAGGAGGTTCCTGAGTCAGCAGGTCCCACTCCATAGCTGTGATAAGCTCTGCTTCTATTCAACTATCCCTCACTGTGTTTGGTTCCTCCCTGTTAAGGAGACACCCTCCTGCAGGTTTCACAGGTGGACCAGGTCTGAGATGATTGCACCCAGCGGAGCTTGTTAACCCCTTTTTGGCTGAGGTGGGAACTTGTCAATACTGTAAATGCTATTTAGTGTAATGCTTACAGTGACTTATCCTGGTGATAAAATATATTGAACAGCCATCCACCCAATCTATTCTGGATCTAACAATTGGAAGTGAGACAGATCTGAAAATTAAAGTTTAAGTTGCTGATCATCTAAGAACTAATAGCAACAATACCAGTTTGAAATGGTGATGAAGTCTTAAGGAAAAGACGACAAAAATAAAAGCAGACATTGAAGGAATCAAAAATGACCTAAATAAAGATTGCTGCAAATCAGCAATGAATGGGAAGTCAACAATGGAAAAATGTTAAATGTTTTCAATATATCTGTAATCATCATCCCAGGAAAATAAAATGGTAAATGCATCAGAAACTCGCATGACTATGTAGAGAAGTCAAGAGCAGTCTAAAATGCCTCAGTGCTGCAAACACTTACACACGTGCTTAACTTAAAGCACATTAGTACTCCCACTGGTTTTACAGAGCCTTTATGACAAACAGATGTTCTAAAATACAAAAGGTTGTAAAAATAACTTTACATATTTTCTATCAGAAAACAAGCATAACTTTCTGAATCAAAAACTAAAAGATCATAAATAAATTGCAGAAAATATCTCCATTAAAATGTCTTTTTTCCAATTATAAACACAGTAGATAAAGAATAAAAGAAACCATTGGACAGTTGAGGTACTAAAAATGATGGAAGAGGGAGTGGAGAGACAGGCATAAGGAGATAGAGTTAAGTGGAATTCAGCCTTAGACCTTTCACGATGGAAGAAGATGGAGTTCTGCTAAACTAGTGGATCAATTTCCAGGATGACATTGAGGTTTGGTGCTGTGCTGTACATAAAAGAAGTCGTTATTTTTTTTAAAAGTTAGATGCACTTAAAGTAGACAATGCACCATTTATAGATACAAAGATGTGCACACATTAATAGAAGTGACCCAGAGAACTGATGAAGGGGCATTTTTGTAATTTCAGAAGCTTCAGAAAAGTTGCTCGAAGACTGGAAAGAGTAAATGGAAAACATGAATACTTTAGTCTGGAGATAGAAAGATAAACCAACAAAATTTAAGTCAACATGTTTAACTTTGTTTGTGGGTGCAAGCTTGAAATCTATCTAGCAAAACTTGGTTTCATTAAGTATAATCAGAGGGAGTTCAGATAGCAATGTCCATGCTCTATTAACCTTCTAGTGTCCTTGAACTATATCACTGTCATGATGGAGGACATTCAGTGGATGAAGAATAGTTAGATTTCTAAAAGTATTTGACATAGTTCAACTTCATGGATTAATTACTAAGCCCTTGAACCTGCAAACTGCTCCATTAAGGCAAACCCGTGCTCATGTGGTACCCAGTTGAAATAGGTGCAAGGGTCTGCCCAAGTACAGCAGTTTGCAAGATCAGTGCCTAAATTAGAGTTATGCCCCATGAAGTAAAAAGAAGGTGTTAAACTGAATGCTGGCTTAGAAAAAGAAGGCAAAGAATATGCAGAGATTTAACCCTGTACAGTTGCAAAGAGATGTTGAGTAGAGTGTATGAGGGATTAAATGTTAAGACTCCAGTTATTCATGCTATGTATAAATGATTTGGACAATGTTATTAAAAACAGGAGCTCTGAATATAGAAGTGTCTCTAAAAATGGAAGCTGAGCAAATAAGTAACAATACAACAAAATTCAAAAGGTTTGGATGAAGAATTTCAAAAAAGTGAGTCACCATTTTAGATGCCCCCATTCATGGGTGCTCAACTTCATACTGCTTAAAGTGGCCTGACTTTCCTTCTACAAATGTGGTCCCTTTAAGGTGCCCCAGTTGGGCACCCCAGAAACTAAGGAACTCAAAATCACAAGTTACTTTTGAAAATCTTGGTTGTTGATTAGCAACTATAGTTAAATAGAGACATAAAATAAAATAATTATTCATCTGGGTACAAAAGGGCTAGCCAAGGAATGTATGCTAACTAGATCAATCACCCAGTATGCTGATCAGAGAAAAAATATTAGAAATAGGGGCGAGCTGTTAGAGAAAAACTGTTGGAACAATCAAGCCATTGCACAGCAGCACTAAAGGAAGCAAGCAAGATAGTGGGCTGTACTCCCACTATAAGAGAACACAGAATAATTCTAATTAATATCGAATGCACATTAGTTCTCAAACAAAATATTGACCAGATTCTCATTTACACTAAGGCCTTTTTACATCGATCTGGCAGCGGAAAGGTCCCTTAAAGTGGGAACAAATTACATTTACTTTCACTTTGAGGTTCCTTTCCACTGCCAGAGTAGTGTAAAGGGCCTTAGAGTAAATGAGAATCAGGCCCATTGTAAATAGTACTGGCCCTGCTCCTACAAGACTTTTCTCACATGAAAAGTCTTTAAGACGCAGGTAAGTAGTTCCAATGAGGACAATAGGACTAGTTGTGTAAGGACTGCTCGCATAAGGGAAGATTTGCAGGATTGTGTCGCCATCTTCCATCATCAAAAAGATATTGTTGCCTTGGATGGGTGATAAGTAGGAAAACCGAGGTGATGCACAGCTGCAAGATAACTTGGAGAGGATTCAGAGAAGAGCGATGAGAACAATTAAAGGATTAGAAAACATGCCTTATAGTGATAGACTCCAAGAGCTCAGTATGTTTAGATTAACAAAGTGAATGTCAAGGGGCCACTTGATTACAGTCTGTAAGTATCTACATGGGGAACAAATATTTAATAAGGGGCTCTTCAATCTAGCAGAGAAAGATATAACACAATCCAATGGCTGGAAATTGAAGCTAGACAAATTCAAACTGGAAATAAGGCATACATTTTTGACGGTGAGAGTATTAACCATTGGAACAATGTACCAATGGTTGTGGTGAATTCTCCATCACTGAAAATTTTTAAATCAAGATGGGATATTTTTCCTAAAGGATATGATCTAAGAATTATTTTGGGAAAGTTCTATGGGCTGTGTTATACAGAAGGTCAGACTAGACAACCACAATGATCCCTTCTGGCTTTGGCATCTATGAATCTGAGAACTAAAGAAGTTGAGTTTATTCCCATGGGAAAAGAGACTTCAAAGTGAGATGCAACAAGATTTCAGAATCACTAAGGGAATTCATGCTAGAGATATTTTTTCACACTGGTGAGGAGATGAAAAGCTAAAGTTATAATATAAAAATGATGGTGACCAGTGAACTCAGGCAGAACTATTTCATGTAAAGAATAATAAGCATGTGGGATAAGCCATCCCTTAAGGGGATTAAATCAAAGAACATAATTATATTAAATAGACACTCCAGAAGTTGGAGATAAAGGCATTAGAGAGAGAGAGAGAGATGGATGTATGACCTAATATGAAAATGGGGCGGGGACTCTAGAATTCTAACGTCAGCATTCACATTGACTCCTCCATGGCCAAGGGAAAGTTACTTAACCTATTTGTTGGAGTTTTTCCCTATGCAGAAATGGGATAACATTTGTAAAAAACTTTAGCATGACTTATTACCTGGCCATCTATCATAGGGACTAGTATATTTTGTTTTGATAGTATGAAAAACTAACAACACTGTTAACTTAAGCCCCTCTCACATGGACTTCAGGAGGGGAGTACACTAGTGGGAGAAGACTGAGCAAAATACCCAGTTGATACAACTCCAGGCTGAAAGCTGTTGTCAGAAGAGTTTGGCTAATCCCACAAGAATGTAATTGTATCAGACTGTTCACAAAAACTGGGGTAAAATAATTTTTAAAATGGTATGTGAAGACTTGTAGTCCAGCACAGCTGTATATGTTCCTAGCTCCACTAGGAGGGTGCACACTTTGTAACTCACACAGGCCAAGTGTTCTGCACACACAAGGGACTCTATCCATCTCTCCATTCCCCCACACAAGCTCCCTGTGGGCTACCCTCCCAGTCCCTTTCAGGGACTCTCTGCATTTCCCCCCACTCCCTTATGACCAGGCTTCTGGGTGTACCCAACATCTTCCTCCCCCCATACCATTGTGCCCCATTCTCTCACCCATGGCAGGGACTCTGTGTGGCTCCCATAACCCCCCATGCCGGGGGCTCTGTGTCCCCTGTTTCCCCTCCCCCCATACTATTGCCCCTCCAGTCTCTCCTCCCCATTTCCATTCACCTCCATGTCCCTGCTTCTTCCATCTCCACCTGCAGTCCCCCATCCCTCTGCTTCCCCCTCCACTCACCCTCCAGCCCCCATTAGCTGGTGCTTAGGACTTGTTCATTTGTGAGCACAGATGTGCAAACATAACTACAGGGCATTTTATAGCACTTGGGTGTCTAGCTACCTGATTTGCAGGACTAATCTGGTAAACAGACACCTCCGTGCTGTATAAAATACACATGTTTGCAGGCACAAAAATCGAAGGCTAGTTCAGGTAATTGGGCCCAAAGATCTAACTTACTTTTTCTGGTTGAAGAGAAAATTACTTTGAAACAAGTTTTGAAGGGCTGTTTAAAGAATATTAACCAAAGTCCTTCACCTGTATTTCATAGTAATAATCAGAATGTTTTTTAAAACTATTGTGCGAGAGAGAGAGAGAGAGGGGCAAATATTCCACATTGTGCCAAAGGCATTTTAATTAATGAAATGTTACTGAATATTGTACTCACAGATTAAACTATACAGCTTCCATTTAATGTGATTGATTTTGTAATCAGTACTATTTTGAATAATATTAGTGTACTAAATGAAAAGACTTAATAAAAATGAAAAGAATTCTTGAAATATGAGAGCATTTAAATAGGATATTTTGTAATGTTTCATTTTACCTTGTGTGCTGAATTAAAACTACTCTTCCTCCTTACAAGAAGAAATAGGATTTGTGTAAAATTTGTAGAAATGGACAACCTGAGGTCAGAACCTAACACCTTTTCAAACCTTTACCTATTTCTTCCCCCATACCCAAGATAAGCCATTTTGAAGGTTCTGAAACTGGTATAATTCTGCTCCTCCTAAGTCAACTGGAGCGATGACTCGGCACACAGGCTCCCGCTCCCTCCCCTGCCTCCTGAACACTGCAAACCAGCTGATTGTCCTGTGCAGGAGGCAGCTGGTGGGGGGGGGGGGAAGGAGAAGAGAAGGGGTAGCCTGCACGCCAAGTCCTCCCTCCTAAATGCCACAAGCCAGCTGATTGCCCTGGGCAGGAGGGAGGGGAGAGGAGCGAGGACTCAGTGCACCTTCCCCCTCCCTCCTGCGCGCGGCAATCAGCTGGCTTGCAGCATTTAGGAGGAAGTGGGGAGGGCGGAGGAGCGAGGATGCAGCATGCGAGGTAAAGACGGAGGAGATGGGGGGGAAAGGAGGTGGCAGCTTGGGGGCAGGGGTGGAGTGGATGGGCCAAGGTTTGAGCCCCGTGCCCCCAGCAAAGTCAGTGCCTGTGCTTGCAAGAACAGCAAGAGGAGCAACTGGACAATCCATCCCTTTCCACTCTGACTCCACCACCTCAATCAAGCTTCATACTCAGCAGTGATGATTGTAGTATTAAATTGTTTCTTTAAAACTTATACCTGTATTAAATTACTTGTTTAAAATGTATATAATGCCTTTTGTCTGGCAAAAAAGAAAAAAAATCCCTAGAACCTAACCCCCCTTATTTACATTAATTCTTATGGGGAAATTGGATTTGCTTAACATTGTTTCACTTACAGCCGCATTTTTGAGGCACATAACTACAATGTTAAGTGAAGAGTTACTGTCCTGCCAATATCAGGTGGGAAGAGAGGAATAGGATAGGACTGAAGGCACAGACAAGTCTCAGCCAGCCCATCTCCTCCAATAACCATTGACCTATCCTCCTCAAAGGTATTGTCTCCAAGCTACAGGCCAGCTCTCTGGATGTAGGTCACCTCAGAAGTGGACAGTCTTTCTGCCTTACCAGAGGCAGAATAGGACTCCTTGCAAGCAGGGCCTGCAGGTGTTCAAACTAAAATTACAAATACATATGACCAGAGCAAACAGTGAGATCAAAAAATTAAATTAAATTCAGCTCCTCCCTACTTAGAACACAGATTTACCAGGAAATCAGTCTTCTTGGCATTCAAGCTCTGAAGAGCACTAAGGAAAGGGGCAAGTGCTTAATAAATTGTGTACATTGAAAATATTAATGAAAGGAGCCATCTCTAAAAGAATTTGTGCACAACATAAGTAAAATTGCAATCCCAGCTACTTCTGATCACAGCACATGCTGTTCTGTGTATCTGAGCCTACTCAGGTGAGTAAGGAAAAGTAATTCCTTCTCCCTCCCTCCAAGGAGTGCTCTATTGAAAATATGGATGATAAAGTGCCAGTAAATGGCACTCAAGAAGACATGGCATAATTTTTGTCTTTTGTAGGGACACAAACTTCTTGAGGTGCACTGCGAAAGTCTTCTTGGGTATAGCTCTTAACATTTCCATTCTTACTCTCTTATGCAGGCTACCTAGAATCTGGGTCCAGTGGTAAGAAGCTCTCCATACTTGCGTACTTGTCTCCCCCGGAGTAGGTGGGCAAGGAGTGGTGGGGAGTGGATGACACCATGGCTCCATCCCTCCTAACATCAGCTAGCTGCACTAGCCTATCCAGCATGCTGAAATAGTGATTTACTACTAGCATAGGTCAGCAGTAAATTCGAAGCAAGGGGGAACAGGGCAGGAATTATGGCTACTTGAGTCCAGAGTTCCCTGTTTGCACAGCTCCTGTGGCAGCTAGTAATGCTCCTCTGGTTGTTTGCTAGGGACCCAGTCAAGCCCTACATTGTTTTTTTCCCCCCTCTAGCTAGTATCATACCTGTTCAGGTCAGGCACACAGATTAATTCCTAAAGAGTAATTACCAAGTTCTATACATTTACTGTAAGTGTAGAAAAAGAGAAGGGGAAGTGAGAAGAGAGAGGAGGGAGACAGGCAGTGACCTCTGAGCAGAAGGCATTCTATTCTGTTCAGGTTCTTATACTGTCCTCATCATTGTATTATCCGAGAGCCTACCCATAGTGCATTTAGTGATGTGACTGTCACCTGTGGTTAATTCTCTCTCAGCTTCTCCCGAGGCACTGAAGAAAGATGGGCTGAGATAGTGAGGAAGCAAAGCTGTGAGGAGAGAAAAAGAAAGGGAGAGATAAATAGAAGAGGGGAAGTAAAGGGATACAGCTTTAGTGAATGACTTTTATTTCTGCTCCTTTTGTTTAATATATTTCCCTGTCATTCATCGTATATAGTTTGGAAAGTCTGGGGAAGGGATCCTTATATTAATGTTGTTAGATATTAGACAAAGAAAAGCAGGGGAAGTTACTTCAACTCACCAGACTCCACAAAAAATCCCTGCACCCTTCTGCTAAATAAATGGGTGGTGGCAGAAGAGAAACATTGACTGGAGAAGACAGAGGGGAAAACACCTTTTTGAGATGGTGAAGAGAGGCAGTTTGTGGGTGAGAAAAAAAAAAAAGGAGAGGCTGAAGGACAAAAAAGGTGAACAACCCATTTCTAAGCTAGAATAGTTAAGGTTCAGCTAGCCTGAACAAAATATGACACAGTGAATGACTGGTAAGATCCCCTGCAGTAGGTACTTTATGTACTCATCAACACAAGGTATTACAAAATAATTAATCCTCCAAAAATAAGCCCTGCATCTGTGAAGTCAGTCACTTTCTAAACTAAAATTTGCTCAAGTATCCTCAAGATAGATTTCAGCTAGAAATATTGTACTGATGTTCTTGGTTATGCCTCTGGCACTTAACACTTTTTAGAATAAACTCACTACTTTAAATTACCAATGTCACCTTTATTTCTATTTCTGCTGCTCCAATTGTTTACTTGCTTCATGATGTGTTAGGGCTGTCTTTAAATAAATATAAATGCAAATGTATTCATTTAGATTTATTATTAGTCAATCATTACACTACATTATTATGGAAGTTAGAGAGATGTTAAGTGATGGACTGGAGCTGTCACGGCTGTTCTTGTTAAAATTTGATCCCATTTCCTAGAAAACAAAAATAGACAAATCACACACACAGAAGCAGTGGCACTGGAACCCTTTTAGTAGTGTGGGTGCTGAAAGCCAGCCCTCTTACCCCCGTCCATCTCCCTTCCCCCCAGCTGGGGCCAGGAGCAGTGCCGTGTTTCTGGGAGGGGGGGGACCTGTACAGGGGTAGGGGGGCAAAGGCTAGGGGCAGGCATGGGGCCAGGAGCAGAGCCCCGAGCACAGGGTCTACAGCCAGGACTCTGCATGAGGGGCCAGTAGCAGAGCCCTTCCTAGTGAAATAGCATTTCCTAATATCCAACCTAGACCCCCCCCCCCCCACTGCAACTTGAGACCATTGCTCCTTGATCTGTCATCTGCCACCACTGAAAACAGCCTAGCTCCATCCTCATTGGAACCCCCCTTCAGGTAGCTGAAGGCTGCTATCGAATCCCCTCCCCCCCCCCCCAGTCTTCTGTTCCGCAGACTAAACAAGCCTAGTTCCCTCAGCCTCTCCTCGTGAGTCATGTGCCCCAGCCCCCTGATCATTTTTGTTGCCCTTCTCTGGGCTCTCTCCAATTTGTCCACATCCTTTCTGTAGCGGAGGGCCCAAAACTGGACGCAATACTCCAGATGTGGCCTCACCAGTGCTGAATAGAGGGGAATAATCACTTGCCTCGATCTGCTGGCAATGCTCCTACTAATGCAGCCCAATATGCCTTTAGCCTTCTTGGCAACAAGGGCACACTGCTGATTCATATCTAGCTTCTCCTCCACGGTAATCCCTAGGTCCTTTTCTGCAGAACTGCGGCTTAGCCAGTCGGTCCCCTGCCTGTAGTGGTGCATGGGATCCTTCTGTCCTAACTGCAGGACTCTGCACTTGTCCTTGTTGAACCTCATCAGATTTCTTTTGGCCAATCCTCCAATTTGTCTAGGTCACTCTGGACCCTATCCCTACTGTCCAGCATATCTACCTCTTCCCACAATTTAGTGTCATCAGCAAACTTGCTGAGGGCGCAATCCAGCCCATCATCCAGATTATTAATAAAGATGTTGAACAAAACTGACCCCAGGACCGACCCCTGGCACACTCCACTTGATATCAGCTGCCAACTAGACATCGAGCTGTTGATCATTACCTGTTGAGCTTGACAATCTAGCCAGCTTTCTATCCACCTTATAGTCCATTCATCCAATCCACACTTTAACTTGCTGGCAATATCACATGTCCAAAGCATTAAGGGTGAAATCCTGGCCCTATTGAAGTCAGTAAGACTTTTGCCATTGACTTCAGCAGGCCCAGAATTTCACCCCATATTACAAATTACTACTTACAACTCATTCAAGTAGTAATGCAGAAAGGGTTTGACATGTGAGACTAGAGATGTATATGCAATGCATTTCAGGTGTTATCTTGCAAATTTGTATACCTTGTTTATTATTTTGAATCCATTTGGGCTCCTTACATATTGCAAGTATCAGTAATTTTATCATACCATGGTAAAAATGTGTTGAAAGGATTAATTGCCCTACTCATGCTGAAGCATTAGCTATGTTTATACTCAATAACACTAATAAAAAAATCATTGCATTTCTAAGGGCTTGTCTAAATTACCCACTGGATTGACGGACAGTGATCGATCCAGTGGGAGTCAATTTATTGCATCTAGACTAGATGCGATAAATCGCCCACCGAGCGCTCTCCCATCGACTCAGGTACTCCACCAGGACGAGAGGCGCAGGCAGAATCAACGGGAGAGCGTCAGCCATTGACTTACCGCAGTGAAGACGGTAATAACATAGCTGAAGTAGGCTGACTTCAGCTATGTTATTCACACAGCTGAAGTTGCTTAACTTAGATCGATCCCCCTCGCCGCAGTGTAGACCAGGCCTTAGTGTAGCTAGAAAGGACTGAAATTTCAAATGTATATTGGGACAGAACTGAACTTCAAGAAGAATGGAACACTTCTGCACTAAAATGCTTTTTAATATTAATAAAGCCATCAGAAAAATCTACAGTATTAGTATAACCAGCATGATGAAAAATGACTTCATCTTACAGCATGCTGAATTGCTCATTTAATTTTTGTGTGTGTTGATTAAGATGCCTTTGGCTGAATTTTATATCGCTTACTATAATGTCTTACCCTTTTCTCCAAAATACATTGAAATAGACAAACTCAAGTTTACCAAGCCATTATGTAAATTATCAGATTGACAACACAGCCCTGATTCCCACCATGCATGTATATTGATATTAATTCCATTTGCTACAATTAGTTCTATCTTTAAACAAAATTGCTGTTGCATCAATCTCACCTAGTAGTTTTACTCTTAAAAAAAAAAAAAAAAAGTAGTAATGCAACTAGTGGTAACACTGTACTGATAATTGTCTTAATTACTATGTTACATGAATGGCTGAGGGAACTGAATGAACTTAGTTGTCTATGCAGAAGAAGAGCACTGAGTAGAAACTCACCCAGCAGACAATTTCCCTTTTAGTAGCCCAGAAGGAACTTCAGTTGTACCTGTAGGAAGACATAGAAGCAAGTCTATGGTAAGAAGGACACCACTATTCTGCAATCAACTCAGACATTAAAAAAAAAAAAAATGGACCAATGGGATATTGGTCTGAGTGCTACAGTATGCAAGACAAGGGTTGTGGAATTTGGAATTGTGTTGGAGATTTTTGAATTGATAGTGGGCATTGTGCTTGGAGACCTAGTCAAAGGGATGAGATTGCCAGTCTGTTGACATGTCTATTTTGCTGGTAATATAGGAAGGCCACTTTCTTTCCTTCTCCCCACACCATGCCTCAGTTTAGCACATGGGGGCATAAATAGGAGGAATGGGATGAAATCAAGATGTTTTTGTTCTTTTGAAATCAAAACAGTGACTCAGGTTTTGTCAAACCTGATCAGGGCATTTGATGGCCACTTCTACCTAATATACATTGTTAACAAGTATCTTCATATTGCTGACTGATGTTCAAGTGGATATTTATTGACCAATATTTCCAAACTGGTCAAGTCTTGGATGACATCTCTTAAAAGAATATAAATTCTGAAGACATTTAAATTATTCTTTTTTCCCCCCTGTAACAGTAGAGCAGAGAACTGCTCTTTTGTTCTGATCTATAATCATATTTGGCTCAGCTATGCAGAGTTAAAGTTTAATTGCAATACAGAGGAACCTTATTCTACTGAATCAATATTATTTAATAATTCCAGGTCTTACACATAGTTGGACCCATCTTTTCTATTTCTGAGTTTTATAATCTGGTACCGTATGCTGAACTCATTATGACAACAACACTAATGAAGGGATGTTAAAACACAGCTTTAGAATTCTTTCAGTTGCTCTAGTATTTAACCAACACAATCAGGAGCACCACCAGCTTTTTTGCCGCCCTAGGCGGTGGAAGGTCCCACCCCCGAAATGCCGCCCCCGAAATGCTGACAGCGACCGGGGCGGCGGAAGATCCAGCTGTTGCGGTTGCCACCTCCCAAATGTTAGCACCCTAGGTGACCGCCTAGGTCACCTAATGGGTTGCGCAGGCCCTGAGTACAATATTAGAAAATGATTGAATACAATTAAATATCCTGCACTAAACTATAATAAAAGTATCCTTCAAAATGCAGTGGGAAAGTTACTGACAAAGCCTCTTAAATAAAAGTACAAACATGATGTTGGACTTCAAGTAAAGAGTCCCCTGAAAACCCATGTTTAAGAAAGAAAAACTTTTGACATTAAAGATTACCATAACTTCCTCATTCAAATAAAAAATAAAGAGTATGTTGATACCTGTTTGTAGCAGTGCAAGACTCACCCCTGCAGTGCCTCCTGTTGGGAATTAGCTCTGCCAGCCTTGGAACGCCCTCTGCAGGCCGGTATCCGCCTTGCCTCTGGCCCTGTGTCACACCCTGGACCCCAGTGCCCTTTTACCTGGGGTGCTGCCCCCTAGCAGTAAACCCTCAGTCTTAGGGTCTCCCCTCCCCAGGGAGCCCCAACCCACTAGTCCCACCTCATTTCAGTATAAGGCTACTGCCAGTCATTGTCTAGCCCCACACCCTGGGGCAGACTGCAGTATCAGCCTACTCATCACTGGCAAGGTTGGGTTTGGACCTGCTGCCTTGGCCTACCCCTGGGCTGCCATCTGCAACCCCCAGTACCCCTTGGCCTTCTGCTAGGCCACAGTCTGGGGCTTTCCAGGCTGGAGCTCCCCAGCTCCTCTGTCTTTCCCCAACCCTGCTCCACTCAGGTACCCTGTCTCTAGCTCCCTGCAGTCAGGCCCTTCTCCCTCTACAGGCAGAGGAAGACTATTAGCCTCTGGCTCCCAGCCTTTTATATAGGGCCAGCTGTGACCTGATTGGGGCATAGCCCAGCTGCAGCCACTTCCCAATCAGCCCAGCTTAGCCGCTCCCAGCCGCAACCTTCCCCCAGGGCTGTTTTAAGCCCTTCAGGGCAGGAGCGGGGTAACCACCCCGCTACAATGTTTTAGAAATATAAAGATTAAGAATTGCTGCATGGTAAAAATAAAAGTTTTGTTAGTTATTCTTGAATAGTTTATAATTATGGATAGTGAATGAATTTGGATAGGACAAGATCTATGCCAAGGCTTTGGACTACATTTTGCCTAACATGATGAGCGTTGTCTTGACAATTTTTTTCTTATATAGACTTATGTAGATAATGCTTTGCTTATTGCTGACAATAGAAAAGGGATGTTTTGTTATTGCATTGAAAGATTTAGATAAAAGAAAGTGAATTAGTATACTACACAAAAGGTAGTGCTAAAAGTCCATTTATTGGGAAAAAGAAGCCATGGAAACATAATGACATGAAAATGGGGTAAAAAAAACAAAAAAGTTTAAATTGAAGTTTGTAAAACTATTGCATAATGCTAAGTGGAGAAAAGCTAATGATTATATAATGTGGAAAGATATCCCCAAGAAAATGAACAAGGCCCAGTTAGGAAAAATACTAGACCAAAAACTGAAGGAGGGAGATTGAAAGACCAGACATCAAAGGCTGAGATGACCATCATGAAGTGCAGGAGAACTTTCCAGAAATCAGTAACTTGAGCTGCTACCCATTTAATCTTATCTGTTTATTATCTGGCATGAACATGTTCAGAAACGATAAGTGACAATAATTCTGTCTCAAAATTTATAAATAAATGTGACAATTTATTGAGTCTAAATTATGTGGACTTGTAACTCAATTTCTCATCTTTAACACCCAACAAAATACATATGCTAAACCACTAGCCACGTTTCAACTTCTGTAGCGATAGTCTGGCTGCCTTAAGTGCACCTATGGTTTCAATATGATGTGTTATCCCCTTGAGTCTTCAGTACACTGGCCCAGAACCTGAGCTGCAGCCCAGGAGCACTCAGCACAGCTCAAGATGGAAGGAATGAAGGAGAAGGAAAGGTGTCAAGGTGTCGTTAGAACCATTGCTTATCCCCGACCCTGTTCTAATCTGCACTGCGTTAGACACATTGGCATAACTTATATTAGTCTGAAGACTATTCTGAGCTGCACAGACTGAAACAAGATCAAGGGTCTAATCCAGAAGCACGATTGGCATGATAGGAATACCCCCAGCTATATCTCCTTTCCTATGTCTACATGTTCTTTACCACTCAGAGGAAACAGGTTGTTAGGAGTCACTACAACAGCTCTAGAAGACCAAAGGATCCTTCACAAGAGAGTTCTTCTAGGAGCTGTCTAAGGCAGCCTTAGGATAGTTTTGTTCCAGAGAGCAGCACCAAGCTGCACTACTACAGCTGAGGATCTGGTCTACTGTGCCTTAAAGTTTTAGGTACATAAGGACAGTAATATTTCTACCCTAGAGGTGCTTCAAGTCAGTAATAGGTAAAATGATTCCTGTACATACAGTCTGTAAAGTATTTCGGGTCCATGAAGGTAAACAGTGCTAAATAAATGCAGATATTACTACTGTTGTATTAAATATAATATTGTTATGCTGGGCACCACAATGAAGCTGTTGGGCATGATAGTAGTTTTCCTTTTAGGCTAAATGATGGAATAATTAAATGTCCCTTAGTCTGGCGACGGATGAAACAATGCAAAACCACCACCCAAGGACCAGAGTGGATGCAAACTGGGTAGTGCCTGGGCCATGAGGTCCAAGAGGTTTCCCAGGGTCTGACTGATTTGATTGCTGTGTAAGTGTGATAGAAGCAGATACAAGTGCACAGAGAAAGCAGCAGGGAATTAAAGGAAACCCCAGAGACAGCAAAAGAAACACTTGAAGCATGGTCCTGAGAAAAAGGTAAGAGAGACCTTTTGGAAAGAGTGCTGGCTGGAAACAGGCTTGGAACTGTGTGCAGGGAAATGGGACTTCATGTAAATTTTTTTGCAAATAATCAGAACTGCATCAAAGAAATAGCTAACTCCATCATCACTTTCTCCTCTAATGGACACGACCTGCAAGATCTCAAATACTGGCTAGCTGCTCAGGTCAAAAGAGGTTATAACAGAACAAGGAGTAATGGTCTCAAGTTGCAGTGGGGGAGGTTTAGGTTGGATATTAGGAAAAACTTTTTCACTAGGAATGTGGTGAATCACTTGAATGGGTTACCCAGGGAGGTGGTGGAATCTCCTTCCTTAGAGGTTTTTAAGGTCAGGCTTGACAGAACCCTGGCTGGGATGATTTAGTTGGGAATTGGTCCTGCTTTGAGCAGGGGGTTGGACTAGATGACCTCCTGAAGTCCCTTCCAACCCTGATATTCTATGATTCTATGATCATTCTATGTATTAACAGGCCATGACACTCACTGTCTATACATTGACTATGCTCAACTTAAAGTATAATCGCAAAATAAAAGCCTTGTTCTTTTGTGTTATGCAATGGGAACTATTTCGGACAGCCTATGCTTTGACAGTTCCCAACAGTACAAGTATAGACACCTGACTATCAGCTTTTCTCTTCTACAAGAGAACTGGTAAAGTGGCAAATTGCTGTATTGCTAATGATGAATAAAAATGCAGACAGCTCTTTAGACACTGAATGCTCCAGATACAGATAGGAGATATACTACTACTATGCCTGTAAATTCCTGAAGTATTTTCTGCACATTGATAAATGCTTGAACCTCTCAGTTTCATTTGCCTGGGCAGGGTGGATCAGTTATCTGACCGGGGGGGGGGGAGTCAATGGGTGAATGAGCAGATCATGAAAATGATTTTTTTTTATTGAGAGAAGACACTAGAAATATAGAGCTAGATCCTTAGCTGGTGTAAATCAGTGCAACTTCACTACCACAAAAAATCTGCCTCTCCCTCCCCAATAGTGCTTATTTCTATGTCTGAGTAAAACCACTAGTTTCAGTGGTTACCTATTTGTAACAAAGAATTCTACCAGCCTTCATCTGCACAAACCACTCTTCATACTCCACAAATCACCATCAGCGGAGAACCCCTGGAAAATGTGGACCATTTTCCATACCTTGGTAGCCACCTCTCCCAAACAGCCAGCATTGACACAGAAATTAAATACAGGATCCATTGTGCCAGAACATCCTTTGGAATATGACTCAAAGGAGTCTTCAATGATAGGGATCTGCAAACAGGCACCAAGAACTTGGTTTACAAGGCAGTTGTCATCCCCACCCTTCTCTATGGGGTGAAACCTGAGTAACCTATAGATGACATCTCAAGCGGCTGGCGTAGTTCCAACAGCACTTTAACGTGGCTGTGTAGTCGTGGCACCAGCACTGGGAGCGCTATAAAAAAAACCCATCTCCACGAGGGGAGTAGCTCCCAGCACTGGTGCACTGTCTACACTACCACTTTACAGCGCTGAAACTTGCAGTGCTGAGGGGGGTGCTTTTTCACCCCCCTGAGTGAGAAAGTTGCGGCGTCTAAAGTAGCAGTGTAGACAAGGCCTAACATCAGCGTTCTCTCTGCAGCCAACATCAGCAGTACAGAAGCGCAGGTCATGAAACACCAACTCTGCTGGGCTAGCCACTGTGCTGCACAGCTGTAGCACTTCAGTGTATATGTGCACCAACAGTGTATATGTACACCAATTCGTACACCAACAGGAGGGGTTCTCCCATCAGCATAGGTAATCCACCGCCCAAAGAGGTGGTAGCTAGGTTGATGGAAGAATTCTTCCATAGACCTAGTGCTGTCTACAGGAGTATTTAGGTTGGTTTAACAATGTCACTCAGGGGTGTGGATTTCTAGTGTAGACAAGGCCTAAGAGTTTGAATAGGAAGCCATCAGAGGTAATGACAAACAATTAAAGCCACTTAAAGGGAAAAAAGAAATTTAACAAAACAGAGGTTTGCCCTGTCTGTGAATAGAAATAAGAGACTATTTTCAGTATGACAGAGGAGGGAGTTGATTTGGCTACTTCCACCTTTTCATGTTCTGTATGTATATATATATATATATATATATATATATATATATATATATATATATATCTTCTTACTATATGTTCCATTCTATGCATCTGAAGAAGTGGGCTATCGCCCACGAAAGCTTATGCGCAAATAAATTTGTTAGTCTCTAAGGTGCCACAAGTACTCCTGGTCTTTTTTTAGAGGAGGGAGAAGCACACTGTATCCATTCACTGAAGAAAATACTTTATGGGGTAGGGAGTGTTTTCACAAGCATTTGGATTCTGGTTCTTGAGAAACCAGCCAGCTCTGCAACAAGCTGAACCTGGTGGGTTGGGAGGGGTGGAAATGTACTTCATTACATAGGAAAGGTAACTATTAATAAGTGTAGATCCAGGTTCGTATTTTATGATTTTGTTTCGTACTGTAACTACTTGTTTCCACAACTTTCTCAAGTCTAGTTAAATCCTTATCCTTTCTTAAATAAACCTTCTTTCGTTTTATTTTAAGCGTTCTCCAGTACTGTGTGGCTCACAGGAGCAGTGGTTTAAAAGTAAAACTGGTAAACTTCTAGGGTACACTGCAACTTTGGGTGCAGAGGAGCTGGAGTTTCTGTGCGTAGTCAGTGTCGGGGGTGGATATATCAGTGGAACAATTCAAAGGGACTTGGGGATGGAGGTACACCTGCAAGGTGAAGACAGGGCTGGCATAGCCTGGAAGAGAGTGCGTGATAGGCTGAAAGGCTGGTAGTGTTAGGGAGCTGACACCCAAGAAAGACTCTGTCTCTGTGTAGGCAGGAGGTAACAAGATGACTCAGTCCTGGGTGTCCCAAGAACCCTCACACTATCTCCTGATTAATTTTATTGTTGTTCCCCCATTAAACTTTTATTGTTGCAAAGGTTAAGGCTGTGCAATACTTAGCTGTGTCTTTTATTATAAGTAGGTCAGTGTGTGTTTATAACTTGGATAGTAGCAAATGAGGGAAATTTTCTGACTTTCATCTCACAAAGGGATATTATTATTAGTTATATGGCACTAGATTCTGCTGCTCGTAATATCAGTTACCCACAAAGATGTATCCATACACTGCAGAGCTTTCTTTTAAATTAAGTTTTCAAAAGTTAGTGGGCACAAGTGATGAAAGAATTCATAGCTTTAAGAGAATTTGTTTAGTTCTACCTCCACCCCCCCACCCGCCCCCAAAAATGGAAAAGTGGATTGTGAGAGTTGGCCAGTTCCTGACACTTCAAGGACTTGATCCAAAGCCCATTGAAAGCAATAGGAATCTTTCTCATGCTATCAAGGGGGTTTGGATCTAAGTAAATAAATCAACATAGCAGATGCATCTCAATGTTCTGAACAATTTAAAGATGACAGACTGTTTTTAAAAATGGGATCCTAAGCAAAATCCCTGCGGACTAAAATTCAACGTTTACATGACAACAATCAATAGCAATAGCTTGCTAGAATGCAACATAATTAAATTATCAGTGTTTAGTCTTCAGCCTCACAGATGTCTGTAGGATAAGTTAGCACATGAAATGTCAATATTATAATTCTTCCTGAACAAAACACTGTCCTACAATTCTCCATAGGGTTGCTTTCAGCAGTACATATTGTTCATCACAAAGACATGTGTAAATGAATGATGACCACTTCATTTCTTCCTTGTTTTTGTTCATTTGTTGGTGTGTGTTTTTTTTTTGTTTGGTTGGTTTTTTTATTGAAGGAGTGTTAAAAGCTGAAATAAATGTGGGCACCTTAAACCAAGTAGTTTTCTGCTGAGTAGAAGGCAGAATTATATCTTCTCTCCTTGATGGAGAGAAAGTTGATACATAGGCCACAATAATTCTCATTAGCAGTATTGGGAGTTGTATGAATCCAGGCAAAATGAAGTGAGAATATGTCCCTGAACATTTATTTTTGTATCTATATGCCTTTCGACTTGCCAACAATTCTAGGAACCTTCCAATATGCACTACCTAAAGCAGCGAGGTTAGATTAATGGAATAGGGGCCAAGATTGTTAGGCATTAGTACTTTATACTAGAACCATCTCTCTCAACCATTCAGAACCAGCTTTAAAGAAGCAGGAAACCAGGGGGTTGGGAAAAGAAGAGATTTTGACTATGTAAGCACTTAAAATAAAATGTGCTTATTGAACTACTTTAATATGCCCTCCCTACATCATCTAGGATGTTCCTATCCCAGCTGAGCAACTAGTTCACTCAATAGCTTTGGGCAAATAACTTGGCCTCCACCGACCTCAGTTAACTCATTTGGGAAATACTAAAAAGATACAGATTTTGAATCTCCCTAGGTAAGTCAATTACAGCAAACAGAAATTGCTGCATGTGTAGTAGACTTGATTTTTCAGGTCTCTTGCACATTGTGCTACTCAACTACTCTACTGTATATTGTACCAGGCAATGCTGACATTGGCCAAAGTCCTTTATTTTATTAGCAGCTGTGACCTATCATAACCTACTTTGACAGCCAACATGATATAAATATCTGTAATCCAATGTAGTAAGAATAACATATAGCAAACACAAACTTAATTGAAAAGCAACTAAGCCTTAGAAAGTAGGTAAAGTGCTGAATTCTGTTCCAGTTTACACCAGTGTAAACTCAGAATGATTTTAATGAAGTCAGTGGAGACACGTTAGTGTAGAACTGGTACAAGTGAGACCAGATTCAGTCCCAGTGTCTGCATTTGTATTCCATCCACAGACAATGTATAATCACAGGAAACTTTTCTATCAGACCATTGCCTCATTTTAACATGAGCAGCTAGTCAAAGTTTGGAGCCTGGAGACTTCCAGCTAGAAGTAGAAATTGATGGAAGCTGGTATTTTCTTTGATAGAATCTTGTTTCTTTACAAGGAATGTATGAAGTCCTGCTTCTCCAAACTCAGGAAGAAGCAAGAAAAAAGGGAGTGGTTTCTTAGGCCTGGTCTTCACTTAAAACTTAGGTCGACCTAGCTATGGCACTCAGGTATGTGAAAAATCCACACTCCTGAGCACCATGACGCTGCTGACCCAACCTCAGGTGCGGGCACAGCTATGTCAACAGAAGAATGCTTCCAGCAGCCTAGGTACCGTTGCTCGGAGAGGTGGAGTTCCTACATCAATGGAAGAACCCCTATCACTGTAGTCTGCATCTACACTATGGAAGTACAGTGGCATAGATATGGTGCCACTGCTATGCCACTCTAGTAACCATAGTGTAGGTAGGATCTTAGCTTACAACCACAAACCTCTATAGCCAACTCACTCAAAAGCTCTCTCTTAAGCTTTTTCCGGGGTCACACTGTGCTCACCAGCAATTGCTTGGCTTTCATGCTTTTGCCTCTGACTCTCTCTGTTCTCAGTTCCTGTATCTACAGCCTTCCCTTAATCTCCTCCTCCCTTCCCCCCCAAAAGCCCTCTGCCCATTCAGTCTAAACTCTGGGTGAGTTCACAACCCCCTTTTGCACTAGGTGGTTTCTTCTGATTAATTCATCCTCACACATATGTTAATTGTAGGGTGCATCATCACACCTGATCTCAGTGAGGTTTTAGATCAACCCTCAGCAAAGTTTCACCCAGCTCATAGTAATAGGAAAACTTTTTTACCCAGTGACATAAAGCACAACCTTCTCTCTCTTTCCAGAAGCCAAGATTCTCACCAAACCTCAGTTTGGGAGTGAAATAAAATCCTAAATACCTGGCTGCAGAATCATTTTACATTAAGAATCATGATCAATTCAATATTACTCATTTATCCATCTATTTTCCACAAGCTGAATTAGACTTTTCACTACTCGTTTATTTTCATTTAAATAGTATACTGTAGGAGCACACTAGCAAGTCAGGAGGCAAATCTTCTGTGTGACATGTCATTGCTTGGTGTTTGTTTCAGGTTCTTTTTGTTTATTTTTCTTTCCTGATGACCTATAAGAATCCAAACTAAATTACATAAAACCTAATTTCTAATGCCAGCCATGATTCCTTGTGCCCCCCTGAAAGTAAAGGCTGCTCCCACAGGCCATCCCAAAGGAGCAGAGACCTTTCATAGCTCCCATAAATAAAACCCAGCTGTAAGAATCCAAGCCATTGTAGCTTACACTTATGTATGAGAGGTTTGGTTAGACCAGGGGTCGGCAACCTTTCAGAAGTGGTGTGCCAAGTCTTCATTTATTCACTCTAATTTAAGGTTTCGCGTGCCGGTAATACATTTTAATGTTTTTAGAAGGTCTCTTTCTAAGAGTCTATAATATACAACTAAACTATTGTTGTATGTAAAGTAAATAAGGTTTTTAAAATGTTTAAGAAGCTTCATTTAGAATTAAATTAAAATGCAGAGCCCCCTGGACCAGTGGCCAGGACCCGGGCAGTGTGAGTGCCACTGAGAATCGGCTCACGTGCCGCCTTCGGCACATGTGCCATAGGTTGCCTACCCCTGGGTTAGACCATATTAAGTTTTGTCTTTGATCTTTGAAGCATAAATATTTTTAAATGTTGTTTAAACCTTGTGGAAGTCAGTGGGCATAATTACTGCCTTTCTTTCACGATAAATGTAAAGAAGCCATTCAGTTCTTTTATGTAACCAGGCAGCAGAAATAATAGGAGCACTATTCAAAACACAGGGACATTGCAAGTCTAAAGGAGAAGCTAAATCGTATGGCCCAAGAGGGTTCCATGGGGACTGAGATAGCAAACACAGAATATAAGGCAGAAAGTAGTGGAGCTGTGTACATCTGGGTCTCAGAGAAAAGAAAAGACCAGAGAAGCTCCAGACAGACACAGGAGCACCAGTATAGTGGCCCTAGGAAAAAGCTGAGAGACAGGTTTTGGGTTAAGTACTGACTGAAAAGAGGTTTGGAGCGGTGAGCAAATAAATAGTCTCCTATTTGATTCCTGCTGTGTGCAGGGAACCAGAACTTTATTCTTTGTAAAAAAATTGCATCAAAAAACCCAAACAAAAACAAAAAAAACCCATGGACACACAATACAGACTATCATCAATTTCTCCTCCTAGCAGAAACCACCTGCAGGGCCCTGAACTTTGGATAACTGCTCAGATCAAAAAGGAGTAACAATATTAATACAAATTGCTTTTTTTCATAGGATGTTCCTGTTTATCTTTCTTCTCTTGATTCACAGTACTTTGCTCTTTGTTTCCCTTCCTCTCTATCCATTTCTTCTGTGATATTCAGCCGATTGGTGCATTATATTTTATGACAGCTGGTAACCTTGTAAAGGGAACAAGGTTTGCCATTTCTATAGCACACTTGCTAAGAAGGTATGCTGGAAATGGATGAATATTATATTATGTTCTAAACTGCTTGGAAATTCTTTGATGTACTGTATGCAAGATGATAAAATACTAACAAAGCAAGTGTATAAAGAAGAGTAACACAGCTCTCCTTAAAGAGGAGCTCACCATAGATGGCTCAGTGTCTCCACATTTCAAATCACATTAAAACAACACGCAAGGAGTCATCCCAGGTTCAACTAAGATTAGTAGTTCAAATCTTGTTTAGTAATTTTCAGCTGTAAAAGGCAAAAATAATTTGGATCTCATTTCAGGTGATTCTGTCTTTAAATAAAACTTTATATTTGAGACATAAACCTACAATAATAAGGACTTGCTTGCATTAAAGGCATTTTGTCACCGCTCAGGCCTCAAATTAGATCTACCAACTTGGTTTTGGTTTTCACATTTCACTGTCCTCTCTGGCTGGCTGTTTAGTTCAGTTCTTATTTGCAGGGTGAGTATTGGAATTTACAAAATATAACAGCACAAAGAAGGATCCTGTTATCTACAATGAAGGAGAGGAAGCTTCCTGGAAGTTTACAGGCCCTACCTTCTCCTTGTATAGCAGAATACCTGGATGGTGAACAGACTGTAAGCCACTTTCCTCATCAGCATCAGGGGTGTTCAGAGTGCTTTGCATTCTGGCAATCATAAACGGGTAATTTATAGAAGCCTCACCTGCACTTCAGACAAAAGTGGCCTCCGTACTGAAGAACCCAATCTCTGTCCTCCCACTTCAAGTTTTGCACCAGAGACAGGTTTCAGAGTAGCAGCCGAGAGACTGCTGAGCTAGAATTGATATGCAAACTAGACACAATCAACTCCGGTTTGAATAAGGACTGGGAATGGCTGAGCCATTACAAACATTGAATCTATCTCCCCTTGTAAGTATTCTCACACTTCTTAACTGTCTGTACTGGGCTAGCTTGATTATCACTTCAAAAGTTTTTTTTCTCTTAATTAATTGGCCTCTCAGAGTTGATAAGACAACTCCCACCTGTTTATGCTCTCTGTATGTGTGTATATATATCTCCTCAATATATGTTCCATTCTATATGCATCTGAAGAAGTGGGCTGTAGTCCACGAAAGCTTATGCTCTAATAAATTTGTTAGTCTCTAAGGTGCCACAAGTACTCCTGCACCAGAGACAGTTCAGTTGGTCTTGAAGAGCTGACCCCAGTAGTTTATAATCCTACCAGCTTTGACTTGCTTCCCCTTACTGTCATCCTGTGCAACACAGCCTACCTTCAGTTATACTCCTACAACTCCACAGAAGTGGGCAGGATGGCACAAGTATAACAGAACAGAGTTTAGCCCTGTTTGTTTCTCTCTGAGAAATCAAGCTGTCAGTGCCACAGATCCTAGCAAGTTCCTCCTTCCAGCCAACCACTAGGTCAGTCATAAGGGGAATTCAAGCATCTCTGTTCTGGCTCCCCTGTGATGTATTAAGCTGTAGGGCCTCAGCAGGCTGCAGACTAGTTCCTCCCTTGGCCTCTCTGGCACATTTCCTGGGCACTGACTCTCAGTATGCTATCCCTTCTCTGAAATGGGGCTCCTCAGCCCACCAATCCTAAGCCCCAGAACCAGCACTGATCCCTGATATACCCCAGTTACTTAAACACTTCTCCCCCAGAACTCCATGCCAAAGGTGTGAAGCTTCTGGTTTACAGTTTAACTCTCTCAAGGGCATGCAGCAATAGTAAGCAGTTAAACAGAGTCAGTATCTAACACCTTTATGCTCTTTAACATTTAGTCACATAAAGCACAAGAGACTACTGATTCTACAGACCAATAAGCATCTCAAACCCCAATGTCCCTCACTTCTATCTCAACCTTCCCCTGTGAGTCCTTGGGGAACAGCAATTTTTTTAACCGAAAAATTTTGCAATATCAATCAGAATTCATAAATGGTACAGATAGCCTTAATGGATTACTAAAAGTAAATTAGTGTTTTCTGTTTCTTGGTGACTTTAATTCCATAATTACTAAATGAAGTTTCCTTAATAATTTACTGTAAACATCAAATCTGTGCTAATCAGTAATATGCTACTTTATTTAATTCTCTTAATTGTTGTTCAAGCTTTTCTTTAAAGCCATTTGAATTTTTACAAACCAAAAATACACAGATTAACATTTCTACTGGTCCTGGCATTTCATTTTGAAGTAAATTTTACAGAGTAGTTGCACAGAGTCATAAATGTCACGTATCAGAGACTGTAATTGGATGGCCCTAACCCTAGTCAGGGCCTGTTTACTGGCCCCGATTCTATTCTTACCCAAAGTACACTATCTGGCACACACCCTAAATCTAGTCTGGGCCCATGAATTTGCCATCTAACCCATGCTCATGAACTAGTACTACAATAGGCTAGAAGCTAACTGGCCCCAACCCTCTCCTTACACCAGACCAGAAAACTTGACCTTCCGTACTCTTAGTCTGGGAATCAAATTTCATTTCACTTCTAACCCTACAAAATCCAAAAACTAGCCACCCTAACCCAGGCACATGGTCTTGCTCCAAGCCTAATCCTAGCCCTCACCTTCAAATTGGTTTTACAATCTGGTGCTAAACCTAGTCAGAGAATACAACTTTGACCTAACAAGCCCTCACCTATTCCAAGAACAAGCCCAAAAATTGCCACTTGATTGGACATGTAAAATGTCACAGACTTTAAAGGTAGACTAAACCTATGAACTGGCCTCAATCCTAATCCTTAACTGGCTCATAAATTTAACATAAACCTAGCCCTGTTTCATGAAGTGAGGCTCAACATAATCCTATCTCACATCCATGGACTAGTATACAATTAACTATTTTAGGCAAACAAATTGGTCTCGACCCTAACCCCAGCAGAGTCCCAAGAACAGCTTGTTCCCTGAAAAGATCTTATAAAATGGCTCTAATTGTAACCCTTACTTGGTTGCATGAACTTGATACAATCTTATATCTAGGATAAAAACAAACCAAAAAAGCTATCCCATCCTGAACATAACCCTTTCTTGTACCCCTGAACTGATTTTAATCTACATCTGTAGATGCTTCTTTTAAGGTAGATGTCAGATTCCATGACCATACCTGCAGTTTTGTTCTCCACTTATTTCCATGTCACAAGCATTACATAATATGAATTCACAACTCTAAATCTAAACCTAGTTTAAGAGAAAGATTATTCATTTAACTCTGGATTACAATGGGGCTCTGTTGCTGCTCTGTTTTCTTTTTGTTCTCAGTTTCGCAGATTGTCAAGAGATCATCTAAAAAATGAACAGGCAGATCTGGAGCAGAAAAGCAATGTCTTGCAGATGCACTGTGGGAATCCTGAAGTGTATGGCACAGCTGGATCTGGGCTCATTTTGCATTTGAAAACTGCATTGCTTTGTTCACAACATTTTGTGCGCCTGCTAAAACAAGGATCATGGTTCACATGATCAGGCAGGAATTGCAAAACATTTGTATTTAAAATACAAAGTAATGCCTTAGCCACAGTTGAAAGGGTTCATGCGATTATGTATGGGATTTCTCATGCAAAAAAAAAAGTACTTTTTTTGGTAGGACATTATATAGTGCAGAAACCGAGGGGCAATCTTTCATGTCTGTAAACCGGATCCTACCTTGGGTCACAAATGAAAATGTGATTGGTGATGTCATTCTTGTCCCATTTGCCCAGGTCATAAATCTGCCACACAGTTTCATAGTCTTGACAATTTCTGCTCATGAAAGGCCCGATTCAATGCCCAGTGAAGCCAATGGGAGTCCTTTCATTGACTCTTACACAGTGTTGTGTCTAGTCCAAAAAGCTAATGGGTATTGCAGGTGCACTGGCAGAGCTGCCTGGGGGAGCTTGCAGAGCACTTTGTTTTGCCACTCATGCAACAGTTAACTTGCAACTTTGAAAGAAAAACTGCATGGAAATAATGGGGGGTTGAGTAGGTATCATTTAGTTTTATTCCTAAAGTGCCCACCAAAGCAAAATCACTGGCAGCATGTTCAACCAAAAAATGTCAAATTAGAAACCAAGCACTCCAATGCAACCACTCAGGCATTTAGGCCCCAATCCCTCTGCCAAAAGCAAGTAGAATTATATCATCACTTATTTTAATAAAGAAACGGATTCCTGTGATATGGCTCGTGGCACTGAAGCGTGTGGGAGACTGTGAGATGTCATGAAAGGATATGACCTCGATCTGTATCACTGCTACATTTTGCCATTTAGAATGTGTAAGGTGAATGGACTGATTCATAACATATTTGGATGATCAGCAAGTTAGAGGAGTGGGGAAGGGGGATATAGTCAAACATTGAATTCCAAATTCCTTACCCAGGTACAGAAATGTAAGGTTGCCTAAAGTAAGGCCTCACACACTGCTGCTCTCCTTCCAGATGCCACGTCCCAACACAATCTCAAAGATACTGAAATATCCTTTAGGAAAATGTGGGAGAAATTCTGAGATCTGTACTTGGTTTGGAGTCAAGGGGAGTTTGAGTAAAATCTTAGAAAGGACTAAATCCTAACATCCTATATCTTTATTTTCTCTTCCATTGTAACTTTTTTTCTGTGGCATTACTAAGGTCTTGGGCTATGCTTGTTCCTTCTATTGTAAAGGTAATGAAATAAAGGCTATGTTGTGTCAATCCAGCCATTGAATTAATAGATTCATAGATTCTAGGACTAGAAGGGACCTCGAGAGGTCATCGAGTCCAGTCCCCTGCCCTCATGGCAGGACCAAATACTGTCTAGACCATCCCTGATAGACATTTATCTAACCTACTCTTAATTATCTCCAGAGATGGAGGTTCCACAACCTCCCTAGGCAATTTATTCCAGTGTTTAACCACCCTGACAGGAACTTTTTCCTAATGTCCAACCTAAACCTCCCATGCTGCAGTTTAAGCCCATTGCTTCTTGTTCTATCCTTAGAGGCTAAGATGAACAAGTTTTCTCCCTCCTCCATATGACACCCTTTTAGATACCTGAAAACTGCTATCATGCCCCTCTCAGTCTTCTCTTTTCCAAACTAAAGAAACCCAATTCCTTCAGCCTTCTTTCATAGGTCATGTTCTCAAGACCTTTAATCATTCTTGTTGCTCTTCTCTGGACCCTCTCCAATTTCTCCACATCTTTCTTGAAATGCGGTGCCCAGAACTGGACACAATAGTCCACTTGAGGCCTAACTAGCGCAAAGTAGAGTGGAAGAATGACTTCTCGTGTCTTGCTCACAACACACCTGTTAATGCATCCCAGAATCATGTTTGCTTTTTTTGCAACAGCATCACACTGTTGACTCATATTTAGCTTGTGGTTCACTATAACCCCTAGATCCCTTTCTGCCGTACTCCTTCATAGACAGTCTCTTCCCATTCTGTATGTGTGAAAATGATTGTTCCTTCCTAGGTGAAGCACTTTGTCTTTGTCTTTGTTAAACTTCATCCTGTTTACCTCAGACCATTTCTCCAATTTGTCCAGATCATTTTGAATTATGACCCTATCCTCCAAAGCAGTTGCAATCCCTCCAAGTTTGGTATCATTTGCAAACTTAATAAGCGTACTTTCTATGCCAATATCTAAGTCGTTGATGAAGATATTGGACAGAGACGGTCCCAAAACCGACCCCTGTGGAACCCCACTTGTTATACCTTTCCACCAGGATTGGAAACCATTAATAACTACTCTCTGAGTACGGTTATCCAGCCAGTTATGCACCCACCTTATAGTAGCCCCATCTAAGTTGTATTTGCCTAGTTTATCGATAAGAATATCATGCGAGACCGTATCAAATGCCTTACTAAAGTCTAGGTATACCACATCCACCACTTCTCCCTTATCCACAAGACTCATTATCCTATCAAAGAAAGTTATCAGATTGGTTTGACATGATTTGTTCTTTACAAATCCATGCTGGTTATTCCCTATCACCTTACTACCTTCCAAGTGTTTGCAGATGATTTCCTTAATTACTTGCTCCATTATCTTCCCTGGCACAGAAGTTAAACTAACTGGTCTGTAGTTTCCTGGGTTGTTTTTATTTCCCTTTTTATAGATGGGCACTGTAGTTGCCCTTTTCCAGTCTTCTGGAATCTCTCCTGTCTCCCATGATTTTCCAAAGATAATAGCTAGAGGCTCAGACACCTCCTCTATTAGCTCCTTGAGTATTCTAGGATGCATTTCATCAGGCCCGGGTGACTTGCAAGCATCTAACTTTTCTAAGTGATTTTTATCTTGTTCTTTTTTTATTTTATCTTCTAAACCTACCCCCTTCCCAGTAGCATTCACTATGTTAGGCATTCCTTCAGACTTCTCGGTGAAGACCGAAACAAAGAAGTCATTAAGCATCTCTGCCATTTCCAAGTTTCCTGTTACTGTTTCTCCCTCCTCACTGAGCAGTGGGCCTACCCTGTCCTTGGTCTTTCTCTTGCTTCTAATGTATTGATAAAAAGTCTTCTTGTTTCCCTTTATTCCTGTAGCTAGTTTGAGCTTATTTTGTGCCTTTGCCTTTCTAATCTTGCCCCTGCATTCCTGTGTTGTTTGCCTATATTCATCCTTTGTAATCTGTCCTAGTTTCCATTTTTTATATGACTCCTTTTTATTTTTTAGATCATGCAAGATCTCGTGATTAAGCCAAGCTGGTCTTTTGCCACATTTTCTATCTTTCCTACCCAGCGGAATAGCTTGCTTTCAGGCCCTTAATAGTGTCCCTTTGAAAAACTGCCAACTCTCCTCAGTTGTTTTTCCCCTCAGTCTTGATTCCCATAGGACCTTACCTATCAGCTCTTTGAGCTTACCAAAATCCACCTTCCTGAAATCCGTTGTCTCTATTTTGCTGTACTCCCTTCTACCCATCCTTAGAATTGCGAACTCTATGATTTCATGATCACTTTCACCCAGGCTGCCTTCTACTTTCACATTCTCAACGAGTTCCTCCCTATTTGTTAAAATCAAATCTAGAACAGCTTCCCCCCGCGTAGCTTTTTCAACCTTCTGAAATGCAGTCCAAGAACTTATCGGATAGTCTGTGCCATGCTGTGTTATTTTCCCAGCATATATCTGGATAGTTGAAGTCCCCCATCACCACCAAATCTTGGGCTTGGGATTTGGATGATTCATCCTGGCTGAAAGTTCTCTAGATATAGATGTAAATTTGTCCGTTGCATCTCCCCTCTTTCCTCATCCCTTTTAAAGACTACAATAAATAGGGGAATGGACAAAGGGAAATTGCACATCACATGCCAAAAAGATGTATCAAAAATATCTAGGAAAAATAAAAAAAGCCAGTAATATAATTTCAGAATCATTATTTATTTCTTGGAGTTCATGAAATATAGCTATCTGTGCCCTGGGTATCTATCCTTGGTTGGGCTGTGCCTAATATAGACCCAAAGAATTAGGAAAAAAAGAATGAAAAAAATATATTAAAAAATAAAAATATAGTAAGATCAGAACTGAAAATGGAGATTTGCCCCTGAAGTCCAACAGCAGATAGGCAAACCAATGTAGGAGAGCCCCCATATCCATTGGCTCAATGTCCCTGGATAAATGAAACATAAGCCTGAAAAAGCCACTCACTCAACAGTGAATGGATGAGCCCCCTTAGGTTGTGACAGGGTTATATACTCATTCACATTCCAGTCATCTAGATTTGGGCAGAGAGTAGGATAGGGCCTAGGACAGCATCTCTGCCCTCCAGCTGAGTTCCTCAGGAGTTTACCTTTTCCAGGAAAAAGAAAAGAAGAAAGAGGGAACCCTCATCCCCAACAAACAGCCAATGCCAGACAAGCCACCAACCTCTCTTTGATCAGGAGGTGTGGGGGGTGGGAGAAGGGGAGGGAAGGCCTTGGTCAAGCCACAGTCCAGCTCGGTACCTGCTGGTTAGCCACCAGAAACTATAGTCGAGCCTACCTTCACTTCAGGAAGCTTGAAACATCCATAGGCAAGAAACACACGGTTAAATATTCATTTTAATTATAGTACTATCTGTTTCTACAGTGCAAGAAAAGATCAGTTTAATTTCAAAGATCTTTAGAGAAGAATGTGTCATAGTTCAAATTCAGCTCATTGTAATTTGCACTCTTATTCACTCCCTAATAACTGGTGCTTAGTGTTCTTGTCTCCTTTCAAAGATACCATTGTCAGAGTTTAATATTCATAAATGCAAGCATGTGTATCACCTCCCTTTTTGGTTGATTAATCTTTAACTCAGAAATGAGCTGTCAATCTTCTACTAATACGGGGAAGGAAATAGACCCTTTAGAAAATTTGACATAGTATTCCAGTTGTCTTTTCTTTTTACCCCAAATACATTCCCTCCTCTTGGTCAGCTCCTCTTGGCCAGTTGTTGTATTACATAATGAGTCCAGATACAACATGTGAAAGGGAGCAACTCTGCCCCTTTTCCACAAAAGTGGGAAAACTTAGGACCTTCCTTTAACAGTAATAGAATCAAGTGGATAATTCCAAAGAACATAAATTAAACTATCAAGCATATGTTTTCCATTAAACATATTAACAATTAAACAATAAACAATAATTAACATGTTGTATTTATACCGTTCCTTTCATTCAATAATACATCTCCTTGCACACTTTAAGCACACAACACCTGCGCAAGAAAGAACACCATTTTACATATTCATAAGTTAAACTGAGGTGTGCATAGGCTAAAGATGTCCAAATACTTAATCAAAAGCTTTGGCATGTAGAGAGAAAATTATAAATAGTACCTTGCAAACTATCTAAGGTTCTGACTGCTCAGCTTGTGAATCATCTTTATCTTTTTTCATTGTTAACATAATACTGGGCTGATTCAGAGACATCAACATTTTCTACTCTGTTTTTTCTGTATCATGTAATTCAGTACAGTGCAACTTTCGACATGGGGCCAATGTACCTTAGAAAACTTTGTATCATTTTACAGGGAGCTTATTCTGCAGGACTTAGTGTTTATCCTTGTAACTCCTGTATTACCTCTTGTATTTTTTCCTTAAAGACATTTCCCTCAAGCCTGTATCAGTGTTGGCTATCAAGTACAGCCTCTGGAGGAAAGCCCAGAACTTCCAGCTCCAATCCCTGCTGCAGAAGGAGTGGGGAAATTCTTTACTACACTATTTATTTCACAGGACTCTAAAGTAATTACTTGAAGGGACAAGGCAATCTCATTATTCACCAGACTGTCTCTCATGCTTTTTATTTGGCAAGTTAACAATTTCCCAGTTTTATTTTCTCATTCATAATAATTGGCCAAGGGTGTAATATGGCCATTTCATCTGATGTGGCACTTAGCACCTGTTAACGTCTCTTTTGAGGCAGCTCAAAGAGAATGAGGATTTGGGGTCCTGTAACTGTATCCGTTAGGATATGCTGATATTTCCTTACCTATTTAATAGTTCCTTTTTAATCCCACTGTGACATTAGTTGAATATGTAATCGCTTCTCTATTAGAAGACCACCTTGCGGGCATCCCAAACCACTAGCAAAAAAAAGCAGCTGTGTCTGCATTTTGACTCAAAATCTTTTGATCCATTGTTTAATAAACTGTGATGGGTGAGGAACGGGGGTCCCAAGATAACTGTAAAATGAATTACCAACATATACTATCAGTGTTCCTGTAGTCTTGATGTTAGGTTAAAGGTATCTGGGGGCAAACCAGTTGGGTAATAGTTCATAAATTTCTAATGGGTCATAATGCTTGTGATATAAAAATCATCTGTTCTATAGGGTGTACTGATACTAAGATTCCCTTGTTTCCTGAAGCAGTCAGCGGATTGTGATTGTTCTATAGATTTCTCCAGTAGCCTAATGACGAAATCCTAAATCTCCTCTTGACCTGTTCAACCAAATATATAAAAACCAAGACCTGAGCTGTTGTATATTGAGTCTTAAGAATGCCTTATTTGAATGCATTAAAAATAAATAAGTAGTCTGTTCAAATGGGCCTTTCTTTGGATCTGACTCAGAGTTTAGCAACCACATAAAATAATTTATTTATACTCACAAGGAAATACACCTCTACCCCGATAGAACGCTGTCCTAGGGAGCCAAAAAAATCTTACTGTGTTATAGGTGAAACCGCGTTATATCGAACTTGCTTTGATCTGCTGGAGTGCGCAGCCCCGCCCCTTTGGAGCGCTGCTTTACCACGTTATATCCGAATTTGTGTTATATCGGGTCTTGTTATATTGGGGTAGAGGTGTAGTCAAAATTTGATCTGGTAAATAAAAAGAACAAATTCATTTGCTGTCAATACGTAAAACAAGAACAAAATACTCAGGAATCACATTTTGCCATTTACTTCCGAAATCAAGATGATACACAGACTATAACTCCAACCTTTATATACATAATGCTTCCAAAGTGATTTTCAAAGTCATGAAAGGGACATTAAGGCACTTCTACACCTTCCTGATCCTGGGGATGCCAGGCCAGACCAAAGCACAATCCTTGAGGGGGCCACTTAGGGATCTGGGGCAAAATCAGTACTTGGTCCTGCTAGTGAAGGCAGGGGGCTGGACTCAATGACCTTTCAAGGTCTCTTCCAGTTCTAGGAGATAGGATATCTCCATTAATTAAAAATTATTAATTAAATTAAATTACAGCAGACTCAGGGCTCCCTGGCTTGTAATTGATGCCACAGAACCATTTTGCCAAACAGAAATAGCAGGTTCCTGGCAATGCCCTGCTACAATGGGAGCAGTCAAGATAGGGTGGCGCAGGAACTGCTATGCCAGCTGTATACCGCCTGAGAATTCCTTCCCACTGTGTGTGCATCACTGGGTAGCCAGTTAAACTGGTTTTGTTGTTGTTGTTGTTTTTTATTGTTTTACAGCAAAATGGGTACAGCCAGAACCAGGATCTGGGCCAATGTTTTATCTCTGTGAGGAATCCCGTTTCATGGCAATAGCACCATCTATATATCTGATTAATAATGTTTTCACCCCTCAGCTCACCGAGTAGTTCAGGTACTGTATAGCCAATACAGTAACCTTAAGCTAGTATAAATATTTTAAAAATGCATTTTCTGTTTAATATGCTTATTAATTATAAACCCATTATATACAAGTTCCTCTAAAGTAGATTTTCTAGGGAAGAGGCAATGGATACTTTTCTATCCTTTTCTCTATTCATTGACTGGAATTCTGTACTTTATCCTGCCATACATGCGAGTGTGGATTTTCAGCTCATTTATTCGGTTTCTTCTTTCTAAAAGATTTTATAAACATTGGGAATGAATTTAGAGGTTAAACCTGCAATGTAGCCATTCAGAATGTGCTGGATTTAATTTTCTTACCCCTAAGCAGCTCCCTGACTATATTAAGAGACATCTGCTTCTTTGTACTTCCAAAACAAACCCTTAGTAGAGAGCACTATGCAGTGAATTCTACAGTAACTGTTCCTATGTTACTAGGCTGGGGACTTAGCTGGAGAGCCTGAGAATTCAAGCACACAATGGTCAGGAAAAACTTCCTAGTATCTTCTCAGACAGACATTGAGACGATAGCAGAAGCATGGAAAGCATCATAAAGTAATGTCTCCACTAGAATATGTTTCATATACTCCTCCACCCAGCTGAGGCTTGGTGATATTAGGATCATGAAACAAATGGACTTTCAAGGTGTCCTGCAAGCAAAGTCATTTCTTGGAACCTGTACATTGCTATTCAATTCCATCTCACCCACTAGACCTTTGGTATTATCTATTTTCTGTTCTAATGCTCCATTTCTTTTAATTAGCTTGTAGAATTGTTAGTGAACTATATATCAAACTATTTCTTTGATTCATGTTTAGTGGAATGTGCCTTATTACTGTTGTACATGGCAGGAGAGTTCAGAGAGACTTATCCCATTTTTAAATTGTTGTTTTCATTATTTTAGCCATTACGAACTAGGTTCTTTAAAATGCAGAGGCCACAGTCATGTGTTCAACATCTGTGGATGTCTTATGTGTCCCTCAAGTAAATAAAAGCATTAGCTTCAATAATGTTTGAAGATGAGGAATTGCACCTGATAAAAAATACAGTCATTGAAAAAAATGAAGTGGGAACAAAAATTTTCAACACTAACTCAGCAACTGCCTTGTGCTTAGAGCATATCCTTGCACCTAGAAGATTTTCAGAAAATCTAGCTACAATAGTAAAGGAAAATAGGAGACAATGAGGAAACCTAGTCCAGGGACAGCAACTGCAAAGAGGTTAATCAATTTGTCTAAAGCTAAGCTAGGATTGCATGGTCTCATGTACTGGCTAAGAATCATCCCCTACAGCTTTCCCCTCTGGGTATAAACAGCAGTTCAAAGATAAACAAAAAACAGCCTTGTGGTAAAATAGCACTTAATCATGTAATTAGAGACAGTTTCATAATAAATATGGAACAACATTAAGATTGCATGGACAACCATAATTGATTTGAGTGCTTGACTTTTTCAACCTTAATGTTCTTTTATATCTTTTTAATATAGTTTAATTGTTACTATTGAGCCAAATTTTCAGTGTTCAAGGGAGAGACAGAGGACAGAGTGAGGAAGTTTGCGTTATTACTGCTCATGTCTCCTGTAAGTGAATTAATTTCCTGAAAGTGTTTGACTGCAGTTGAATCAGTTTACAGTATTAGAGGCATAGTCAGTGAAAAAGCAAAGGATGAGAAGGAAGGAAGGAAGAAAATAAATTTCTTCTCTGTTGTGGATTTTAATCTTTTTAATGCATCTTCAGCGAAACTAAGTGAGGTAGGCAGCCTCCAGTTGACTTTGGGGTTCACGCAATGAGGCATTGCCTAGTCATATGTACTAAGTAGAATTCTGTAATAAGCTCCCTGGAAGGATTGCACAATATTAAGAATCCCGGGACTCCCAAGCAGCATCAGCATGGTCTGTTTGTCTCTCTCTCTCTCTCTCTCTGCAGTTCAATTCTAGGCAGAGGTCTTCTTGACCCAGAGCCAGGAACAGTATGGCCAACCCTGCAGCTAAGGGTCTGTCTCATAGCCCAAACAATTCCTTTAATGGCCTGCATGCTTAATGAGAATCAGCTTTAAGCCCATTCCTCCAGGACTGAGAACTTGTACACTCAATTCTAGGTACAACAGATATTCCCTCCCCTACAAGGAAGCTTGGAAGCCCCATTCTCCCCCTTAGAGGGAAGTAGGGTACATACACCTACATTATATGTACCATTTGCATCCAGTTAGAGCATGCAGTACAGAGTGAAGCTGGATCAAAAGTGGCACATATAAAGTTATACATATCCGTGTAACAGAATATACCAGTGTTCCCACCCTATACATTATTATCATAATCTTTTTATAAAGTATGTCTTGTAAGGTATCATTTAGAAACTTGTTGTATAATTTGCTGATCAGTAATATAATGGCAAAATGCGCATAGCAGTGTTATATATAATGTTATAAACATCAGCTGAAATCATGAACAAAAGTAGGTTTTCCAGAGAAGTCTGGGGAGTGGCCAAACCAGCTCCTCAGAGACAAAGTGTAAGCTGATGCCTCAGGCACATGTAAACAAATCTGATGGACCATTTCATCTGCTAAGTGTCTATTCTTTGGCAGAAAAGGGACAGGGGCGGGGGGGGGGACCCTACAGCTTAGCAAACAAACAGCACGTAGGCCTTGGCTACACTGGCGCTGTACAGTGCTGCAACTTGCTGCTCTCAGGGGTGTGAAAACACACACACACACACACACACCCCGAGCACAGCTGTAAAGCATCAGTGTAATCAGAGCCTGCAGCGCTGCAAGCTACTCCCCTCGGAGAGGTGGAGTACATACAGCGCTGCGAGAGCTCTCTCGCAGCGCTGGCGGTGCGACTACACTCGCGCTTCACAGCGCTGCCGCGGCAGCGCTGTGAAGTCCTGAGTGTAGCCAAGGTTGTAGTTCCTGTCCACACACACTGCCCTGCTCCCAGCTGGAAATGCTTTTCAAAGGGAGAACATGACTATAAAAAAGGGGCAACCCCCCCCCAAAGCCCCCGCCCCCTTTCAGTGCCCATTGCATTCACTGCACTTGAAGAGACAAAGGAAGCAGTCACTAGATTCCCTGGAAGGGGGCCTGACCTGAGAGTTTGGTCAGTAATCTGCTGAAGCTTGTGGGGAGAAAACTTTGCTTTGAACCTAATATAGTTTGATAAATTAGGCACCAGTAGGTGTTTTATCTTCATTTTTGTATCTTTCATTTGTAACCATCTCTGACTCGTATGCCTCATTACTTTTATTCACTTAAAATCTCTTTGTAGTTAATAAACTTGTTTTACTGTTTTATCTACTCCAATGTGTTTAAGGTGAAGTGTCTGGGTAACAAGTTGTATGCATATTATTCCCATAAAGGAATACAGGGACTCAATATATTTGTACTGACAGCAGAGGGCTGGGCAGTACTGGACATACATTTCAGGGGATGGGGGAAATCTGGGACTGGGAATGTGTTGGGTCACCCTGTAGAAATCTTTAAGGCTAGTAGAAGCCAAGATGTGGCTGGCTGCAGCACACACAGACATAGTTGGGAGGGGCTTAAAATGCTGGAGGTTGTTTGTGAGTAGTCCAAGTTGGAGGCTACAGCAGCAAGGCATTCTAAAGGGCATCCTGAGTCACAGGACAGGAGTCACACAGCTACTCATTGGTCTGAATTGTAACCTGGTGTGTCACAATCTGGTGCACAGATCTGATTTTGTATAGTGCAGTCCTAAACATCCCTGTCTAAGGCTACCCCTGCCTGGGGTGCCCTCCTGTGGCAAACCATGGCATGCCATGCACAACTGCCTCCGTTTCCCCTTTATAAGGGCCATACACAGGAATATTAGTCTCTCGCAGCAGCAAATTCAAACCCTTAATATTAAGTGCCATGGTCTTCAAATTGTTTGTAGCAAAGATAGCAGTTTTAAGAGGAACTAAGTAAAACAAGGTTACAACACAGCAGCTCTTCCATGCCATTCATAGGTCACCATTCCCAGATCATTCACTCCAGCTCCAGTAACCACTGTACCACGTCCATTAGACCCCACTCCCAGGTCCTACTCTCCAAGCCTCCTCCCTGAGAGTTCCACAACCTACTTTGCTCCTAAGAGTTCTCCTGTAACCCCAGAAAGGGCTCCCTACAGTGTTTCACTCCCCGAGGCCTATTATTTTGGAGAAGTTTATGGCCTATTTTATACAAACTAGATGAACACCTTACTCCCTTCTGGACTTGGAATCTATACATTTATGAGGGCTCCCTGTAGCTTTATCGTCCCCAGGCCTTGTCTGCGAGTCTGACCTCTGTTCCTCAGGACATCCCTCCAGAGTCAACCCTTTGCTTCTGAGTAGGGCTTATACTGCCCACATGGGTTCTTCCCTTCATTCCTAAGGGCAATGCATAAGCCTTCCTACAACTTGGCCCTAGCTCTAGTCCATCCTCCCAACAGTTTTCCACAGAACTCATTACCAGCAGCTCAGTTACTGCTCTCCTGCAGCTCTTCCTCTCAGGCAACTCTGCTTCTTCTATCACTCCTCTGTTCTGAACAGGGCCGGCTCCAGGCACCAGCTTGTCAAGCAGGTACTTGGGGCGGCCACTCCGGAGAGGGTGACATGTCCAGGTATTCGGCGGCAATTCGGTGGACGGTCCCTCACTCCGCCTGGGAGCGAAGGACCTCCCGCCGAATTGCAGCCACAGATTGCGATCGCAGCTTTTTTTTTTTTGGCTGCTTGGGGCGGCCAAAACCCTGGAGCCGGCCCTGGTTCTGAAGCAGCAGTCTCTAGCCTCCTTCCTGAGTCTTTCAGGCAGAACTCACCTGCTCCCTTTTCCTCAGGGCTAGGTGCTCTCTGAAGCCTAATTATGGTCAACTGATCACTCACAGGTGCACTGGCCTCTCTCTTAAAAAGACCAGTAACTCTCTGTGATAACCCACCATCCTACTATTTGTGCTACCACAGCGTCCATTGTATGGCTTTGTCTCCCCCCAAAAAGTGATTCTCCAAAAGTATTGCAAACCTAAGTGCAGCTAATGTGTGACTGATATCCATGCCATCTGTGAGGTAAATTACTAAAATAAATTCCCTGACAAGAATGTCCAGACTTCCGACAGTCCCTAATTAAGCAATCGCTCTTGCTAAATCCACAGAGATAGTCATCCAATAAGCCAAGCAGTAACAAAACACCTGTTCAACGCATTCAAGTTCTTAGGCAAGCTCCAAAAAACAATAGGCTGCATTATGGCATGGCCGTAACAACTCCAGCATTAAGGTTGAAGCTGGCTTCCCTTTATAAATCCTGTTTTTAAACTCTTCCCCTGCAACTTCTGCAGATACAAACCCATCTTTTGGAAATTTCACATGCTGCATTTCAGCCGAGGCTGAAGTCTTCCTGAAAAGGTTTAAAAAAAAAAAAAAAAACACACACACACAATGCCACACACAAAGTTTCAAAGTCAGTGTTTAGAAAATATGCCTGCCTGGTATTTTGGTATATTTTC
This sequence comes from Trachemys scripta elegans, assembly GCF_013100865.1. NCBI lineage: Eukaryota > Metazoa > Chordata > Testudines > Emydidae > Trachemys > Trachemys scripta. The sequence goes on along the minus strand of NC_048304.1, from coordinate 99,895,411 downwards.
CTAACATTTCAAATTTCTTTTTGTTCATTGTACCTCCGAAAGGACGCAACATACCAACTCATAACATGTTTTATTGGCCTTGCTGATGTTAAATACCTTTAATAGTTAAGATGATGAAGGAATGAGGGGAGAAGGGATTTTTTTAAATATGAAGAGTTGTTTAAAAATTCATACAGATGTATAGATAGGTATTATTCACACACACCCTTGTTAAAGACAATGAAGGTGGCTCAAGTATGTTCTCAACACTAGCAAGGAAATCCTGACACTGCCAGTCTCCAGCCATTATCCCACTGCCATCATTCCTCTCCACTATCGAGTATTGGCACATCAATAACATACTCAACTTAATGTAATGTTAATAATACTGACACCCTCAGTGTTGTTACATGGGCCAGATCCTGTGAGGGGATGAGTTCCTGGACCTCCCATTGAGTGCAATTAAGGTACAGCATGCATATCTGAGCGCCACATATACTCATAAGAAACTAATTTGTTTGAGTATCACCATGTTAACAGACAGGTAACATTTAAAGCTAATTACAGTTAAAATCCTTTTCCAGTGTTAATGACTTCAGAAGAGATCTATGGAGAAATTCAATGGAGTGGTAAGTTTAGGAACAGTCTTTATTTGCATTTCACAGAACAAACTCAAGATAACCATAATTCTTTCACTTCATCCTTGCCCCTCTCAAAGCCTTGACGTTAATCAGAAATTTACTCTTCACTGCTACAAAAAGGTTCATTACCATGGGATAGTTAGTGCACATCAGCTCTCCCTCTGTAAAATCCAAGTGGAGACAAGGTACTGTAATTGTAAATAGTGTTTCATTGGACCTGATTCATGATTTTTAAATGTTTTGGAGTTGACAACTTAAATTTCTATGCAAGCAGATATCAAGAAACATGAGCTCTAGCCCTGGCTCTGACATACATTCCTTCTGTTGCCTTAGGAAAGTCATTTAACCTCAGTGCTGCAGGTACCCCATCTGCAGAATGAGCGTACTGACTCACGGGAGTGTTGAGAGATTTCATTTTCCAGCTGCTATTTGTAAAATGCTTCGAAAAGGAAAAGGATGGAGGGGGGAGAAATGGGAGTAGTATCAATAGGAAACCAGCAGCCAGGCCATTAATCCTGTTGTGAGATCTCAAAGCTGTGCTTGAGGGGTATAAAAAGGTGCACATCTCACAAATCTTGTGAGACAGCCTTGGAATGTTGCTTGCTTGCAGTGGCAGCTGAAGCAGGACCTGCTGGCTGTGCCACTGGGGCTAATGTGACAGAGTGGCGGCAGTTGACCTGCAAGGCTTGAAAGGTTTGGTAGCTCAATTGAAAAAAAAAAAAAAAAATGAAAAAACATCCCTGTAGCTTTAAAGGCTCTCCAACGGGTGGGAGGTTTGAGCTAAAAATCTGCCCTTCCCCCCCATTTTTGTAGTGGAACTGAGGTAGAACCAAAAGACGTGGGGGGAGAGTAGAGCAAATAAATAGGACAGAACTGAAACTGTTAAATGCTCTTTGGAGAAGAAGTCAAAAGTAGTGTCCTGTGCCATCAGAACAAAGGTGCACTTCCTTATTTACCAGGAAGAGTGCCCTGTTAAGAGGCAACTATTTTAAATTATACTTGAATGAACACAGAAGTAACAGTTCTTGTGATAACATTGTGATAACATTGTCTAACTGTATTGAACTCTTAGCTATATGTAGATTATAGGTGTCCTCAAAACACCTAAAATACAGTCAATTAGATATGGATCTATGGATTTTCTGATTCCTGCAGAACTGATGCTAGTTTGCATAAAAGCCAAATCCCTAGATATAGGTGAGTCACAAAATTAAGGTCTCTGTTAGGATCCAGAAAATCATGTTTTACCACTTTGTGAAGAGATTTGAGGACTATGGACAGAAAAATCACTGTATAATTGCTAATATTGTATTATTATTATTATTACTACTACAACAATACTATCTTCCTCTCCCAAGTGTTGGGAGCATTCAGATGGGGACTTGGTTCTGGCTTATCTTTCCTACAAACAAAAACACAATCAGGTACCTTACTAAGAGATATAACAATTGTGTAATTGACAAGACGAGGTGGGAAAACCCCTGCGGCATTTGGGTCTTAATATGAAATATTTAATACAATTAAGTTTATATTTCTGTGTTCATGTTCTGAGTATAAACCATATGTTGTGCTGGAGTTGATAAAACCAGGCTAGTAGTAGATAGAAATAAGTCTATTTAGCAATGAAAAATTAATCTTCATATGTTTGAAACACCTAATTTTACAGAAGGTGTCACACTACAACGGGACCTACTTGTCTTCCATTTTCAGATCCCGTGTTCCATGTGCAGTCCATTCTTCAGCAAGAAAGACTATTTGACCTCTGAGGCTGCTGTTCATTCTGCAGGGAAAATGTAGAGATATAGAATTATATCATCAGATGACTTTAAATAAAGGACGCTATACAAAGAAGAAATAGTGAGGGTTAAATCCAGGCTCTGATAATGTATGAGGAAGTTAATCTCTTATTGCAGGTTGCTGACAGGCTAGGTTATCGTGTCTGTAAAACACATTATACATGATTTCACCAAGGTATAAAACTACCAATGGCCTCTAAAAAAGGACACACTAGTAATAAGAGGGATACTGAATCTTTTCTGGTCTTTTCCTGTATCTCTTTCCTCTTGCTGGAGTATTAGCCAGAAATTACTTATTACTTTCCCATACACTCATCTTCATTCGGCTCGTCAGTTTCATTTATCAGGTCTCTCTACCCAGACTTGAGCTGAGTCTGCCTTTACTGGAAAGAAGAGAAAAGCAAGTTAAGGGTTAGAAACTGTTTTAGTAGTAACAGCAAAATAGTGTGTCTGGAGACAAGAGCAGGGAAAACTTAGGAGTCAGGACTCCTGGATTCTATTTATGCCATAGCTGTAAAGCTTATCTTTCACCAAGAGAAGATGGTCCAATAAAAGATATTTCTTCACCCACCGTGTCTCTCTAGTATCCTGGGACCAACTTGCATTCAATACTACTGCAATATACTGTGATACTAAACAACTCATATAATCAGTGTTATTTTGGGCTTGTCTATACTACCCGCCAGATCGGCGGGCAGCAATCAATCCAGCGCGGGAGGGGAGGGTAGTCAATTTTATCGCGTCTAGACTAGACGCAATAAATCAACTGCCGAGTGCTCTCCCATCAACTCTGGTACTCCACCGGAGCGAGAGGTGCGGGCAGAGTCAACGGGAGAGCGTCAGCAGTCGACTCACTGCAGTGAAGACACTGCGGTGAGTAGATCTAAGTATGTCGACTTCAGCTACATTATTCACATAGCTGAAGTTGCTTAACTTAGATCGACACCCTCCGCCCAGTGTAGACCAGGCCTTAGTTTCCCCATCTGTAAAATGGGAATCTTCTGCTCTTCCCTGCCTCACAGGTGTGCTGCAATCTCTATTAATGTTTGTATATGCTCAGAGATCCTTGGAGGTCTCACATAAACAGGTAAATCTTGGCTCCGAGTTATTTTACTTCCATATTTGGCACTGGTACAACCACTACTGGAATACTGTGTCCATAATTCAAGAGGGATGTTAATTGGAGAGGGTTCAGAGAAAAGACCCACAAATGAATAAAGCATTAGAAAATGTATCTTATGGTGATAGACACAAAGAGCTCACTCTATATAGATTAACAAAGAGAAGGTTAAGTGGTGACTTGATTACAGTCTATAAATATCTACATGGAGAACAAATATCTAACAATGGGCTCTTCAGCCTAGCAGAGAAAGGTACAACACAATCCAATGGCTGGAAGTTGAAGCTAAACAAATTCAGACTGGAAACAAGTAGAATTAAACTCCCCCTCCTTCCCCCCCCCCCACAGTAACAGTAAGTAACCATTGGAACAATTTATCAAGGGTCATGGTGGATTCTCCATCACTGACAATTTTTAACTCAAGATTGAATGTTTTTCTAGAAGGTTGGCTCTAGGAATTATTTATGGGCAGTTCTATGGCCTGTTCTATACAGGATGTCAGAATAGAGGATTACAGTGGTCCCTTCTGGCCTTGGAATCCATGAAGGTGTGTAAGAGTGCCTGGCAAAAGCACCTATTGAGTTCCTGGGGGGAACTAACAGCCCCTCTCCCAGCCTAAACAGAGAAGCCACTAAGCTCAGGGGACAACTATGATAAACAGGGACAGGAGTGAGGTCATAGGGTCAAAGTCAGGGGGGCAGGAGGCGACACGAAGCAGAGAATCCTGGACACTGCTCCTCAAAGGTATCCAGGGAGCCAGTGGACGCAGTTCAGAGGAACTCTGCCCAGATACATGACCTGAGGGAGGAGCAGGAGGAGCAGAAATAGGCCCCACACCCACAGAACACCTCCCCATCCAGCATCCTCCTCCTGGTATGACGGATAGCTGCCTTGGCCAACACCAGGGGGAGGTTGACAAGGAAGTCTTGTGACTTCGTGGGGCCATGGATGGGGTGAGTGTGCATCAGGAGGTGCAAGGAAAAGTGCAGCCGGAACCTAAAGAAAAAGTTCTGGAGGAGCCAGAAGATAGAGCTACCATATGTCCATATTTCCTGGACATATCCAGCTTTTCTGTCTATAAATAGCCATCCGGGGGGGGATTTCTAAAAATCTAAAAATGTCCGGGATTTCCCCCCGGTTGGCTATTTATAGACAGAAAAGCCGCCACTCGGCAGCCAAAGCCTCTTCCCAGCTCCCCCCATCCCCTACAGCCTTACCACACCGTCCCCCCACAGCTGTCTTCCCCCTCCCCCCCTCCCCTGAACACTCCACCCACCTGCTCCTCCCCCTCCCCCTCCCCTGCTTCCCGCGAATCAGATCTTTGCGGGAAGTCTGAAAAGAAGCAGGGGCAGGCGGGAGGCAGCTGGGGCTGGGGCTGGGGTGAGGGGGACGCGAGGAGGAGAGCTCTGGGGAGGCGCGGCCCTGGCCGAATGGCTCCCTCCGGCCCGGGCCGAGCGGCGCCCAATGGCCCAAGCGGCTCCGGCCCTGGACCCAGCGACTCCGGCCCGGCTCGGGCCCTAGGGCGGCGGGCCCGGTTCCCGCCCCAGCCCCAAGCCCCGCAATCCCGGCCGGAGCTCCGGTCGGAGCACAGCCCGATTCCTGGGCTCTTTAAAGCCGGCCCTGGTCAGGGGACAGGGAGCGGGGGTTGGATGGGTTGGGAGTTCGGGGGGGTGGGCTGTCAGGGGGGCAGAGGTGTGGAGAGGGGTTAGGACAGTCAGGGACAGGGAGCAGGGGGGGTTAGATGGGTCGGGGGTTCTGGGGGGGCTTCAGGAGGGCAGAGGTGTGGAGATGGGTCGAGGCAGGCAGGGAGCAGAGGGGGTTGGATGGGTCGGGAGTTCTGGGGGTCCTGTCAGGGGGCGGGTAGCAGTTGTATAGGGCATGGGAGTCCTGGGGGGTCTGTCTGGGGGCGGGGGTGTGAATATGGGGTTGGGGTGTGGATAAGGGTCGGGGCAGTCAGGGGACAGGTAGGGTTCTAGGGGGGCAGTTAGGGTGGGGGGTTCTCAGGATGGGGCAGTCAGGAGACAAGAAGCAGGGCGGCTTCAATAGGGGGTGGAGTCCTAGGGGGCAGTTAGTGGCAGGGGTCCCAGGAGGGGGCAGTCAGGGGACAAAGAGCGGGGGGGGTTCTGCGGGGGCCAGTCAGGGGGTGGGAAGTGGGAGGGAGTGGATGGGGGCAGGGCAGGGCAGGGCTAGAGCAGGGCTCCTCCCCCCCAGTGTCCTCTTTTTTGCTTGTGGAAATATGGTAACCCTACAGAAGAGGGGCTCGATATAAATTTGCACCAGGGTCTCTCTCATGCAGCAAAAGGGGTATGTGTCAGGAAGGGGATGAAACAAGTCAGATACATGCCCGTGCTCACAGCTCCACGAAGGAGCCATCAATTTATATCCTCTGTGGGCCGGGGACCAGGGTGGAATACAGACTGGCCTACCAAGGCTCCTCACCATGAGCGGAGATTGGGAGGGCAGAGCGGGGAACATTGCCCCCAAACTGAATAGGACGCGTGGGGGATTTCTCCCTTGTAGATGGTCCTGCTTCCTCTCTGCAGAGGAACACTGAGGAGTGGGGGCGAGGGGTGATGCCAGAAGCTCTGTGCCTGCTGGGCAGTTTCCCCCACGTGGTCTGCGTAAGGGGAGGACAGGAAAGCAGCTCCTGATGATTCACTGCACAGCCCATGTGGGGAACTGACCAGCAGGCAGAGCCTGGCATTGCTACTCACCGCCCCCTCCCCATCCCTCTAGGCGGCACAAAGGAACGATGGGGGGGGCTGCCAGTCAGTTTCTCCATGTGGGCTGTGTGAGGGAGGGGGCAGGGGTGCAGCAACCCTCACAGCAGAGCTCTGGCTTTCAACAAAAGTCAGGCAGCTGAGCTGCTTCCCAACTCAGGTGAGTGCTCAGCTGCTAGTCCCAGCTGTTTTCTTCTCTCTTCCCCCGCCCCCCCAAAAAAGAGGCAGACAGGACTGCCCCTGCAGGGATCCACAGGGGCCATCTCAGGCCCATCCGCAGGAACCTCCCCTATCTCCAGGTAGCGCCGCACCCTTCCACCCCACTTCCTACCTCCATCGCTCCTCAGCTGCTGGGGGTAGGAGTCACTATATGGGGAGCTGTCCCCCCAGCCACCCAACACCCTTGCATCCAGATCCTCCCACCCCGCCCTTCCGCACTTGAATCCCCACTAGACTCACCCCCAGCATCCAGTGCCCCTGCCCCATCAAGCCCCCACCCCCACAGACACACCTGGATCCCCTACCAAGTCTCACCCCTGCAAATACAGAAGCCAAACTATACCTATACCACAGGTGGTAGATGGTCCTGCCACTTGGTGTTGGGGTGCAACACACTACGGTGAGGAAGTGAGGGGTATGGAGCACAAGCGCGTACACCTGTTTCCTGAGTGCAGCTCAGAAACAAACCAGCTGCAGGTCACGCAGCAGCTTGGGTGGTACAGGGAGGGTGGCAGGGCACTCACCCAATGGGGATGTTTGGAGGGCCACAGGTGAGGGGTGGACAGGGAGCTCTCTCCCACAGGAGCCGCTCAAGCAAGACCCATGAGGAGGGAAGTAAGGCTGCCCTCGTCTCCTGGAGTATGCGCTGGGGGACACAAGGAGTGAAGAGCCCCTTGCATCTGCTGAGTACAAGGGGATTCACCCAGTCCCTCCGTTCATAGCCCAGGAGGTCTCCAATCCTGATGGTACCCACCAGGACCAATCTTCGGTGCACCAAGGGGGACTCCACCACCTGCACACTAAACTAGAGGCTGTGTAGGGGGCACAAGGCATGCCCAACGGCTCCAAGCCCACTCAGCATCAGCCATTGCCACAATGGGCACAATGACCTCAAGCAGGGTGCCTTCCATGGCTGAGGAGGTGGATGAGCCCAGGGGCACCCTGAAAGGGGGAGCAGGAATAGCAGCCCAGGAAAGTGGGGAGAAAGAAGGAGAGGGTGACATGACCAAGTCATTGTCCAGACCAAGGCCCATTGGCAAGGAGCTGTCCTCACAGAGGATGACAGAGGTCAGACCCAGGGCCTTGATCTCCTCAAAGATGGAGCATAGGTCCTTGCCCACCACCATGGAGTTCTCCCCGTCAGCAACCAAGGCGATATCCACCTCTGCATCGACAGGGGCACAGATAACAAAGGGGCAGGGGCTGCCTCCTCAGGAAGGGTCGCCAAGGGGAGAGGGGGGGGGCAACACCACCCCCTTCTGCTGCCATGATCTCCTCAGCTAGTTCCACACGCTGGACTGTGCCAGGGGGCACAGTGAAAGGCTCAGCAGGGGCTGCCCTCCTTATGGTCTTATGGGACAGTTGGGTACCAAAAAGGGAAAGGTGGCAAACTGCTGCAGGGTGGATGGGCAAACAGAACAGGGGGCGGGGGGGGGGGGGGGGGCCGCCACCCTAGCACGGGGGGGGGGGGGGGGAGAAGCCCAGGGGGTGGGAGGGTACGTGTGCTTGCAAAGAAGTCACTACTCACCACTGCTGATTGAGTCCTATGTGGAAGCAGGATCAAGGCGAGCAGCCGGGCCAGGGAGTGGAGGCACTCCCCGAGGAGTGGCCACTCATCACTCCCCCCTCCCCTTGCAAGGACAACAGCGACCACCACAGGCCCAGGAGAAAACAAAGATGACAATAAAGTTACTCAGTCCAGCACTCCCACCCCTGCAGTAGCAACAGCATCTCGTCCTCCTCAAGGTTAGCAACCAGCCAGGGAGACAGCAAGAGGGGTCCTGGTTAGAGAGGTTGTTACACCCTGAGCAACAGCTGCTGTGCTAGCACTCTGATCACTGCAACTCTTTAATTATTCTGTCTAGAGCAAACCTCTAAAGAGAGCTGTGCTGAATTGAGGGGCTGAAGACAGCTAAGAGGCTAATTAAGCCATTAGCCAGAGAATACAAAAGGCACAGGAAGGAAGTGGGAAAAGGGGAAGTAAAGAGCATGTGAGCTCTTCTCCTAGCCCCCTCCTCAATTGCCTCAGGAGAGGAGGTGAGGCAGCAGTGACTACATAGCGTGTAAGGGAGGTGGCAACTAATACTGTAAATAAACTACATTCAGTGTTTTACCAGCATAAGAGGTCTTGGAGCTGTATGTGGACTTGAGCAGAGGTAGGACCTGACACAAGGTACTATTAAATGCAAGCCATTATTCTTGCTAAATATACAAATAATACTCTAGTACAACACACTACAAATACAGCATACAAATGTATCAAGTAGGCCACCAACTTCAATAAGAGAATGTTAAGGAAAGGCCTAAAATAACCCCACTGTGAATTGACCAGCTGCCTCCTGAACCCCCACTAATGACCTGAGGTTGCTCTGCAGGCACCATACCCCAGTTTCCCAGCTTCTTTAGCTCAGGGATCCTTAAATCAAACAATCAAAGCAACTCTGCTTTGGTTCAACAATATCCTGCCTTGAGGCTGGATTTATTAAAATAAACTCATTTCCAAAACAAAGTTCAATATATCCATCAAGTACATGCTCCCAGTCTTTCCCACGGGAGGCCTTCCAAACCTTCCCTGCCTGAAACCTGTTCCCTGCCAGAGTCTACTTGCTTCCAACTGTCTTCTCCTGCCATCCCTTCCCTCCATTGTTTTTCTCTCCGTGAGCATAGCATCCTGCTGCTCTTCATAGGATAATCAGCTCCTCCATGTTTCTACTAATTAAACTTTACATCTCATCCCAGGTGTGTCGGGCAGAGAAATTGTACAGGGCTGGCCAGCTCCAGATCTGCAGCCCTTAAAGGGACAGGCCACCCCATTACACCTTCTCTCCTCATTTTGTCATCACTGCCATGACATCAAGGAAATATGACAAGGAGTGTGTGTCATGATATTTCAAGAGTTCAGTTTTTTCCGAGTGAGAATCTGAAGAGATGGAGTGAAAATATAATGACAATTATTCCCATGATGTTTCTCAGATTAGAAAACGAAAGTAAATCCACATCAGCTGCTGGGCATGGTTGTGCCTCAGTTTCAAACCAAATAGTTTCTAAGCAAAGATTTGGAAGGTTAAGAGATTTTTTGTCTACTTGTCCATTATTTAGTAGACAAGTGGGCCTAAAGTCTGAACAAAACAAACTCTCTCTGTCCTTATTCGGTATAAACAAGTCCATGCTCATGTTTCTGAGGAACTGAGCTTCTTGGGAAGGTCGCTTATGGACATTTGACTTATGGGCTAAGATATCGTCACTGAAAACCATGTGTGATATATTATTCAGTGAGATTTCTTCATGTAAAGGTATCTCTGTGTTTGAAGATGTATAGAATCCATAGGTCCTCCAAAGAAGGTATCAACTTAGATTTTAGTCCTTTGGGGAAGGGACTAGAAGGTTTTTTTCTGTTTTTGTTCAGCATCTAACACAATGGGGTCTTGGCCCATGCCTAGGGCTCTGCCTCCTAGGGACTATCACAATACAAATAACAATAGCCTTATGTACACAGATGTCTTGGGAGGAGTGTAACCGATGTAGACCATTCCAATAGCCTGTGCTTACAGAGAGATTTTTGGGAAGGAGTCTGTCTAGAGTTGTCTATTGAAAATGGGGAGGTTTCTCTTGAAGTCCGGTGTTTCTCCCTGCTCTGGAAATCCAGGTCTGTTCCCAAGCAGCAGTATACTAAGAAGCTACACTGATTAGATCTACTATTATTTAATGACCTTCAGGGTGCTGATGTTAAGTGGTGTGTAATGCATCAACCCAGTTTCTTTTTAGCTTTTTCAGACTCTTCTCCAGAGTGCTTCCAAAGTGAACTTCATTGGAACAGAAAGTAAGAAATTCAATCCACATTCAGCACTGAGCTATGTTTCCCCACCATCACCAGGAACACACTTGACTAGTGAAGTTAGGCCTAGAGAGGAGTAAAGGACAAAGCTATTATTTCCAGTCAGTCAGAGGGTTTGATGAGAAACTACAGAAAAGAGATCTGTGAATTCAGCAGATATGGAGAATGGAAGATGAGATGAGACTGAATCAGATCATGCAAAGTCTTCATTAGCAGTAGTGCATACTGCTAATGGAATGAACGGCACCTCAACTAGTACATCATACAAAGAAATGCAGTCCCACGGAGTGGCTTAAAACAAGGCATGCACTATAGTAGTATAGCGTACACAGGACATTAGGGTAAGAGAGAGAGCCTACATCCATCCCTGATGAAAAGTATTTGTAACCAAGAGCCTGGCTACACTTAGCCTACAGAAGAACATGAAAAGCAAAAGCAAATCTATTAAATAAATAATGTACAAACACAAATATGTAGTAATAAGCAACTAAATTGGCAATAATGCAACAAAGGGAAGTAAGTATGCGAAAATCATTGTTGTGAGCCTTTCCTAACTGGTTCGGTGTCATTAAATTAATTATTGCTTTGAAGCATATCATTGATTGAAAACAGCAAGTTAGGAAACATTTGGGATCTGGGGGTCCTAGGAGTAGTCAGAGCAGTTATGTATTCCTTGCCTGACCCCACTGTGTGCAGTGGTGCATCAGCTTAACAGTGCCCCCTCTGGCCAAGCATGGCACAGCCCCCAGGCTCACATGGCCTAGCAGAGCTGTCAGTCTATTCTTGGTGCCCAGGAGTCTGAAAACCTTTCTTCACTCCCAAGTCTATCAGGGGTTAGTAGGGGAACCCAGGCCCTCCCACTCTACTGGGTTCCAGCTCAGGGCCCTCAAGCTCGATAAGCAGGACCAGGGTTCTTTGATTCTGACAGTGCCCTGAGCTCCTTCCTACCTTCCCCTTGGTCTCTGCAGGCTCTCCAGTCTGTCGGTCAGTTCATACCCTTCTGGGCTGTTGTTTCTGAGCAGCTCTTTAGCAGCTTCTTGGCAGGTGCTCCTTTCTCCAGCCTGCTCACTCCTCTGTAGCCACCCCATGGTCCCACCCTTCAGTTTCCCAGTCCTTTTATCCCCCCAGCTGCTGTGATACTGCCAAACAGCAGTAGCTGGCTGTGCCTGTATTAGCCCTTTGGTTGCTCGGTTAGCGTGGAGTCCATATACCCCATGATACACCCCTACAGACAGCAGCACTAGGTGGCAGAAGTACAATCCAGAGTGCCACTTTCATTTTGGTGCAGGAAGGGGCTCTCTATGAGCTGAGGGGTGAAAACTTTATTATTTGTATTACCACAGCACCTAGGAGCCCCAATCATGGACAGTGACCCCATTGTGCTAGGCACTTTACAAACAGGGAACAAAAAGATCTTACCATCTAATTAGGACCTTGGATTATTAATCAACCTCCTTTGATGCTCTGCTGATTTAAACATGATAAAATGAGGGCAAATCATCTAGTACCCTACAATGAAAAAGAAGCAGTAATTACACTTTCCTTTAACACCAGAGATTATAGCCAAACTGCTCCTCTTAGCTAGATCCTGAGCTGTTTTAAATTTCCGCTTCTGACAAATTTTCTCTGTGTATGCGTGCGCGCCTTCCTGTTACATTTATTTCTCAGAAGATCTAAGGGTCTTTCCTCATTATGCTAATTCTTGCTATCTGTTGATCTTGGAGTGAAGGGGAAAATAACTTTCTTTTGTGATGTATTTGTTCCCATGAGACAACTGCAAAAAGAAAATCTACCCATATAAGAAATTAGAGAATAAAGATGAAGATCTTTGTTCCAATTTGATACAACTAGGTCAGAAATAACTTGGAGTTATCTCCGCTCCTCATAAGTAGAGTCTTAATTTTCTCTCAAAATGTTTAGCTATAAACCTAAAGAAGAGAGCTGTCCAACTTGGAAGCTTATCTCCCTCTCAATCAAAAGTTGGCCCACTAAAAGATATAACCTCACACTCCTTGCCCCGCTAGCTATGAATATGAAAGGTATGAACATCTGAGCATGTCCCATGGTGTATGTGCAATAGAAAACAGCATCAGTTTAAACAAGAATGCTCTGCACGGTTACATAGCTATTATATTGTGTACTAAAATGCTTAATCAGCTGAACTGCTTTAAGTGCAGGAGGACTTTTACAGAGGCCCCAAGGCTCAAATAATTAAGCACAAAGGTTCAGAGTTCAGAATTCCTGAATCCTATTCCAACCTTTGTTGTCATCTTAATAGTATTTTACATTTACCTGGCATTTTGTGAGCATGTCCTAGACTGCACCTCACTCCTACGAAGTTGGTAAATATCATTAGCCCCATTTTCTAAACGCAGTAAGTAAAGTGCAGAGACATTAAATCCCAGATTCTCTAAAGAGTTTGTTTGTTTTTGGATGTTTAACTTGAGTTGTACTATCAGGGAGACTGAGTACTCATGGGAAGTGAATGACAATGAAAAACAAAATAAGAAAAGATACAGAGAAGCAGTGGATTTTGTAGGCTCTGCTGCAAGGGAATACTGAAATAGTTTTTAGTATCCCTAGGTTTTCCCGGTATCCAGGCCCAGAGTTCTTTTCTGACCATCCTTAGGTCAGCCTGACAATGTTTTTTTGCTGTCTGGAGAAAAATCCCCTTACGTCTCATTCGATCTGCTTATCAAGTCCTAGGTCTTAAGAGTTCATTATCATCTCATTGTGAGATCAACATTTTAGTGTTTCATCAGGACTGCTGTTTGGTGCAAATACCAGTCTCTGACCCTCATTCAAGGATTATTGTTCTCACATTACTTCTGAGATATTGTCCCGCCTTCCTGTAACACAGGCCAGCATTTAACAGGTCATTTTGATCTCCACTCCCTAGAAATTCCCCACTCAGTAAAGTGGTTGACTTTTGATTTGCATCTCCATTGTTGTTCCTTACAGGAGTTCAGTTAGACAACATCCTCATGCAGGATGTATCCAGCTTCTATCCTAGAGGTAGAATGAACTCATCAGTTTTCCCTTGCCAGGAAATATACATTATTAAAAGACCACAGGCCTTCTGTCACAGCCAGCATCAGTGCTGCAAGTTGGGATTTCTTTTTATGGTCAAGTTCTGGAAGGTTACATAAATCATGTGGTAAGTATATCTTTCCTCTTCAATGAATATAGGTCTTCAGGCACTAGGCTTGTGAATATGGTAGCTTCCAGAAGCATTATATTCAGTTTTAAATGACAAACAAACAAAAAAACTGAAGATCTATGCTAGTACGTCCTAGGGAAATTTCTTTCAGACCTCCAATTTGTCAGTTCAAACCTGGGTTGGTTAACAAGAATCCCTGTGATTAAGTGTCAAATTTATGACCTGAGATATAAATGATAGATGAACTTTTTCAATTTTGATAAAATCATATATTTTACAAAAGTTTGATAACACTTTTTCAAATCCAATCATAATGTAAATCTTCCAGGGTTTTAGTTTGGCCATTTAATTATTTTTGCTAGTCCCTGGGTTGAAAACTGCAATTTTCCTCAAAATGATTTGGATAAGAGATCCAATTATATCATTCAGCATGATACTTGAGCTAAAGTTGTCATTAAAACAGTGTAAAGTTTCCATGTTCCCAAGTCGGCACTGTAATATTTCTGTAAAATCAGTTCCACTCACTGTCATTGTAGTTGATTTCATAAGATGCTTCTTGGTGTTGTCCCATAAGTGCAAATAACATTTATTTTCCTTATCCTCTGGAATGGTAAAGATCAGTTATTTCTAATATACTTTATAACATGTTACCATGTTGTTAATACCATAGCAACTTCACATAAGAAAATGACTAAAGAGAAGCTGTCTGCTGAAACATGTGTAAGATAGAAGTCTCATAAACACACAAAGCCTTTGCCTGTATGGCTCCTAAAATTTTTGTGCTATTGCATTTCTTCCTTTGTTTCATGGAGTTTAAGGCCTTAAGGGGCCATCAGATCATCTAGTTGGACCTACATATTGCAGGCCATCAAATTCTACCCAAGTACCCTTATACTGAGCCAAATGACTTGAGTTAAACCAAAAATTCTAGGCTTCAGGAGGCTATCATGTGCCACAGACAAAACAGGAGAGACAGATGTCCAAGGCCCCTGTGATGGCAGGGAATCGATTAGGTGAGATATGTCCAGATGATCATAGCAGCAGTCTATCTATAAAATTATAGAAACCTAGGAATTGTCACCTTTGATCAGACCCATAGTCCAGCTAGTCCTTTATCCTGTCTCCAACAGTGACTAACACCAGATGTTTTACTGGAAGGTGTAAGAAATCCTACTGTAAGGAAAACAACCTAACTCTAGGGAGGGTGTCTTCAGAACCCCAATTAGCTAGAGATTGTTTTGTACCTTGAAGCACAAGGTTTTATATTCTTTTGGGGGATTGTTTATTTTTTAGTTTTAAACCTTGATATTGTGATTCTGAACATTCTTGTTATTCATATAATTTTCCACTGAATCTTGCTGAGGTCTTGGTTGCAGTGATATGCTGTGGCAAGTGTTCCACAGGCTAACTGTGTATTTTGCTAAAAAGTATATCCAGTTTCACCTGAGTAATTTTTCAGGATGTACCATATTAATTGTATTATTCATTTATAACTTTACAATCAGTATTATTACTTAAGAAACTTTACCTTCTCTTTGTTTGCCTCAAGGAACCAGTACTCTCAAAGTGAAACTCAACTGGCAATGTTTATCTCAGTTTAAACTCAAACCTATCAATAACCCTACATTTTACCTGGTTTCTACCTAAGCCAAATCCATAAACTGTAACTGGCCTGGGTTCACTCAAAACTTGCCCTAATTCACTTGAAAAATCAACCAGGCATATTGAAACATTCACAAACTTTCTGTGAATCTGGGAAATTATCAGCTACCTGGTTTCATGTTAGGTTCAAAAACAGTTGGCTCAGTTATAGTGAAAAGACCTCTGCATTAGCAGGATGTTGGAAATGAAAACCAGGGGTAGAGGTAAGGATGGACAACAGATGTCAAATACTGTGTTCTTTCTGTGATAGGCCAACACCTACCGAGGTACCTTGGTGATCACTTAACTGAGATCCATCTTTCTGAGTTCCCTAGTTAATTTTCAGATATCTGACTTCAACTGATCATTGATTTCAATGGGCCCTACCCTTTATCTTTAAATATATGTATCATCACAGAGAGTAACTAAAGGACAGAATCTGCCAGTTGTACTCACATGGAATAGTAATTACTCCCTGTGGAATCCCAGTGGAATCATCAGGATTATTCATGGATTAAGCTACAGAATGACTAAGGACAGAAGAATTAGGCCCTGAGTGAACACAGATCCCCATTTCAAATGTAATACAGGAAAGTTAGCATTCTACAAAGAGAAACAAATTCACATTTTTTTTATTTTTTATTTTATTTATTAAAAAATAAAATATTTGTGTTTTAATTCATCAAGAAATAGGACAGCCACACTCCCACTGACATTTCATCTCAGTTCTTTTCTTAAGATTTTCTTATTTATATCATCAAAATGTATAATCAACACTATGTACAAAATGTATAGGCAAATAAGTATAATGATCATGTACCGAAAAAGAAGTACACGAGGTAGTGCTTGACTTTAGGAGAAAAAAATTGATGGTATAGTTCCTTTCACAATTACCTTTTTTCCCTTTTTCATTTAGCAGCACTGTAGGTGCATTTGCCATAACCATGTAAAGCTGCCCCAATCATATATTGACAAGATGTACAATAGAGTCCATATGGGAGACATTCCACTATATGATTTCACTGTGTTTTATTGCTTGCATAAGGCAGAGTTTGATTCAACTGGTCGATGATACATTTAAGGGGGCTGCCATTAGATACGTTTTCAGTCTTTAATGATATTCAAAGTTTGAAGTTGTGTAAAGGAATTAATAGCAAAAAGTGTACTTCCCAAATAGCAATCAACCTGAAAACACATTGCACAAAGTTGTCATACTGAGCACTGCAATAAGCAGCAATAATTAAAAAGCAGAGAGGACATTGCGCCCCTGTGAGCTATAGTAAATACTCCAAGAATTCATCACCATATCAATATTGGAGCTGCAAGTTTTTAACTAAACAAGTAACTGTAATCCACACATCTATGAAGGCAAAATATTGAAGGTGAGTGATAGAGACAATACCCCAGACTGTAAGGAATGTCAATATGAGCTCTCTGAAACCTTTATTTACATTCTGCATACCTGTTTCAAATGTAAATGCTGATAATGAACAGAAGCTGATTAAATTGTACAAATGAATATTCATGAAATCACCTGGACGTTCATGTTCATTTTTTTCTGTGGAATGTGACTGCGTATGCATAACAAAGCTTTTCTCTCTTGTTAAGAATACTAAAAGGCTCCGTCAAGTGTAATAATAGAGTTTCTAATTTGGTTTCTTCAAGTGCAGAATTAAAGAGAGAGGTCAACCCCACTTCAGGAAAAAAAAAACTATTTTAAAAAATAAACAATATAATACACTTCAATTATTAATTGTATCTCTTAATCTAGAATGTTTTAAAGGCATTTTGAAATTTACCTAGTCTCCTGAAATACAATTGAACAAATGTATCAAATTGGGGTAAAGCAAGGGAGCATTAAGCTTTGAAGATATGGATTTTCAACTAATGTTAAAACATACATACGGTAGGGATCATTGAAATTCAGCACTATAGTGAATCTATCTATAAATGTGTTCTTAGGATGCCAATTGTAATGAACTATATTATCACCTCCTGAGATAAACTATTCATGAAGGAACTCTGGGGAAGGGAATCTTTGTTAGGATCTGCCAACATCATCCCATTGGGGAAGATGGGGGAAAGCCTCAGGGGCCAGATTGGACTAGTTTACGTTGGCTCAGCAGGTGCAAAAAGGCAACCACCAATCACTTCCTGTGCCACTGGGGCTACATAAATACATATGCAGATAGATAGGAAAGTCTTAACAGGAGTAAAGGTCAAACAGCAAAAGTCTTGCATGGAAATTTAACCCCAGGTTTGCATATTTAAAATTTAAGTTCAAACATTCCTATAATATTATATTTCAATTCTGCACAATAAAGGGTTAATTATTTCAGTACACACCTGAACTAAAATGAAGTCCATATGAGCTACTGCTTTCCTATTCTTCAGAAGTGTCTGATAATGGACAAGGGATGATAAATAGTTGTAAATTGCAACTAATATGCTAACATGCACCTGTGATGTATTAGTCTAATGACAGAGCAGAGAGATAGGGAGCTGCCTCCAAGCTAGGTAGGCTGCTGTTTTGATCTTTCACTCTTTAGAAACCTTTTCTTTTAAGCATTTCATTAATGATATCTTGATAGGTACTCAGTAATTCTTCAATACACAACACAACCGATACCTTTTCACAGCAAAATATAGAGATAGTGGAACTGATTCTGATCTCCCTTTCACCATTTTTACACCAGTGTAATTCCGTGGACTTTAGTAGAGATACTCCTAAATACTTGTATGCAGACCTGGTATTATTTTTGTTGAGTTATGCTGCACCCTGTTGTGTATTACCAGTACTACACAGTATGTCAGATGGGTTTTCAAGAGTGTGTTTTGCTACAGAGATAGACTATGAGCCTTGATGAAGCATCTCTTTCCTCTTTCATAACTTGGCTAAATTCTCCACTGACTTACACCACGCTCAATGCCATTGACATATATAGAATGTTAGTGGGTGTAAATCAGCACATAATATGGGCCTCTTTGATCTAATTTCTAGCAGATAGGTTTCTGAAAAATGTCCGCTTTAAGCCATGTAGAAGTCATGACATAATATTTAAAAATATGTTACTGTATTTTTAAGGTAAATACAACACAGAGCCTGACATAATGACAATTTCACCCCTTTGTTTTGTATTTTTCCCTTTATGAATACAACCTAATACCTTTGGAATAACATCCCTTTTCGTTTTTACGGGCCTCCAAAACCAGTGTCTACTTTGCTTCGGGGCATCAACTAGATGTATTCATAAGAGCTGGCTGGAAACTGAAATCCCTTCCAGCAAAAAATTACCCATTTTTGAAAAATATTTTGTCCCAAATTGGAACAAAATGCCAAAAGCACAGTTTTAGTGGGGTGCCACTCAGCAGCAAAGTCAGGGAACTTAGGCTATGTCTAAGGCGGGAGGGATCGCTCAGTGGTTTGAGCATTGGCCTGCTAAACCCAGGGTTGTGAGTTCACTCCTTGAGAGGGCCACTTAAGGATCTGGGGCAAAATCAGTATTTGGTCCTGCTAGTGAAGGCAGGGGGCTGAACTCAATGACCTTTCAAGGTCCCTTCCAGCTCTAGGAGATAAGATATCTCCATTAATTTAATTTAATTTATACACTGCACTTCCGTCGGTAAAACTTTTGCTGCTCAGGAGTGTAAAAAACCTCACAACCCTGACTGACAAAAGTTTTACTGCCGAAAAGCGCCAGGGTGGACAGCACTTTGTCAGTGGGAGATGCTCTCCCACCAAGAGAGCTACCGCTCCTCATTGGGGGTGGGCGTTTTGTCGGCAGGAGAGCTGTAAGGTGCACAGTGTAGACATAGCCTAAGCCTTATCAGCTCTCTGTGAAAGTTGGCTAAAAGTGAAATTGAGAAGAGCCTTCCAGGAGCGGGGGAGGGGGAAAATATCATTTTGATTTTCCCAAGGGAAAAGTCACAATTTTTAGCAAAATTGAAATATTCCCATGAAACATTTCAGTTTAGCAAAAAGGACATTTTCCATTGGAAAATCATCCCAACAAAAAATTTTGACTAGCTCTAGTATTTATCTGAATGAGCATGTTTAGTTTTTTTTATTTTGGGCAGAATGACAATATGGTTGCTGTCATTTCTGAACCATCTTCCAAATGCTCATTAGTTTACCAATGGTTTGTTGGAAAGAGGAGAATCCATTTGAGAGTCTGACCTCAGCAAAATGAAGTAGCTTTTTATTTACCTTCTTGTTGTTCACTTTTCCTGAAGATGCTCTTCTGATTTTCTTTTTCTTCCTTCATATGCCATGGATTCTGAACACATGTGAAGTTATAATTATGTCTATTGCAAGCATTAATATCTGGGTAAATGATTTCAGGTACTCAGAACAGTCAACATGGAGTCTGGTGAGTTATTTGTGATTTGGGGAAACTCCAGGGAATTTCTTTTCATGGAGGTTATTAAGGATATTGGTTATTTCTGACTCACTGTCTTCTAACACCTTGGGATAACAGCTAGAACTTTTCAATCTAGTTAAGCTATAATCCATAAATATTGACTAGAAACTGACAAAGGCTAAACATAACTATCCTGAAAGATACTGAGACACCAACAGGAATCCAATGTCTTAAAACTAGGTGTTTTAATGACTAACTGACAAATACTATAACCCATGAAGAATAATTCATTCTGAGGTTGATAGATAAACTTAGGAAGAGACAAATTCACAGGTATGATAAACCAGAACCTTATTCTATGATGTCATCAAACAATCCAATAATTAAACTATTTTCATAATTAATTAATTAAACTATAATTAAACTCCCCAAATGTGTAATCTCCACTCAGTATCCCTGCCTGAATTGCATTTGGAATGTCTATTTATATTATGCCTGGATTTTAGAAAAATGCCAAACTGTTGAAAAAACAGAGACTAAAGGCGGCTGTATTATCACAAGTAAAGTAGGTTCATACCTCATGTTCTCCTTTTCATTTTCCACAATGATTCATAAAGAGACTGTCTGACTGTATAAAATGCCTGTGAGGCAACAGCTTGGTGCAATGCCCACTGACATTAATGGGAAGACTCCCACTGAGTTCAGTGAACATGGGATTGGGCCCCAAGTCCTGCACTCCTCACTTGAGTAAAACTCCCACTTATTTCAGGGGGAGTTTGGTCTGAGAAAGCTCCGCAGGGTTTGTCTATAATGGCTGAAAACAAACTTATTCAGTATCATGTTTTTACTAAAAAGGTACTGAGCAAAATTCTGCTCTGATACCTGTGTAACCTCGCTGGGTTCAAGGCAGATGGCTTCAATAGGACTGGCACCAGTGGGATTGTAAAGGAGTAACTGAGAGCAAGAATGTACTTGCATTTTTTAATGAAACGTCTGGTGCACCTGTTGCATCATATGGGAGGTAATGTAGCCAAGTGCTTGAAGCCAGAAGTAGGCCCCAGGATTTTGGGGGTTCTATTCACAGCTCTGCCACTGATTCACTCTGTGGCCTTGGTAAATTGCTTAACCTTTCTGTGTCTGACTTTACCCATCTCTAAAATGAAGATTGTCTCGGAGTCAAAAGGTATGTTTGTAAAGCTCTTTGAGATGCTAAGATAAATGGCACTCTAGAAGTGTCACTGTACAGTATTACCAGAATATGTCATGAAAGGGGGCCAAAATCTATTTGAACATATTATTGATAGAGTTTTATGGACAGCTACAAGCTGATTTACAAAGGTGCTGAAAATGGGAGTTGTGGGTGCTCAGAACTTCTGAGAGAAATGTAGCTAGTATTTGCCAGAGAGAGATTTTCTTTTTTCTTTTAAACTAAAATAGAATATTCCTTTAAAAGGCCTGATCCTGCCCCCTTGGAAATTAAAAGAAAAAAACTGCTGTTGACATAAATGGAGCTGGATCAGGCTCAAAACGTGCATATTTCTGTTTGAAGGGAACATGCAAACTCCATCTGTTTTCCAGCCCCTGAGGGGAAATGCTATCTCTGTTTTGATTATTCAGTTTGTTCCTCTCCACTGTAGTCTGCACTCAACTGCACCAGTTCACAAAATGTAATATTTCATGATGGACCATTTATCAATCCCACACATGCCTCAGTTCTTACGGCACACTCTCCATTTAGTATTTTTTTTAATTATAAAGGAAACCTTACCACTCAATAGCCACAGCTGCTCTCGCTAATGCTCAGACAAAACAAAATGTGTCAACCATGGAATGTAGTATAGCTAAGATATCACAGTGTATCTCCCTTTAAATTATGGTATAATCACTCTGTACTAGTTTGGGAAAAAATAAATAAATGAAATAACTGACAAATGTTTTATGGGCACCTTCAATGTGTCTAGAGACTTAGAATTGAGCGTGTGTCAAAAGGGCCACTTTGGGTGGAGGAAGTGACCAAACCTGATAAAATTCCTCCTTGTTATAGTAACATATTTATAATATATATTATATATAGATGACTATATATTATGTATACAACTTATCCCTGGAATAGTCCGATATATATAAGACAAATTTCAGTAACACTGGTCAAGGCATGTGTACATATGCACACACAGACCTATGTCTACATTTTATAGATAATAATAATACCTAGCTCTTAAATAGCACTTTTCATCAGTAGATCTCAAAATGCTTTAGAAAGGAGGTCAGTATCATCATCCCCATTCTACAGATGGGGAAACTGAGACACAGAGGGGACAGCCCAGATCCACAAAGGAATTTAGGCATTGCAAGATAATTATTCAACTTAAAAAATAAAAGTAGCCAGATACTTGTCATCATAGTACTTATTACTCGATATGCATGTTCAACAATTACAATGTGATTACAGAGTTATTGCATGGTTATTTGTGTCCTATTAAGTGAGTCTTTACTAGAACTAGTTCAAAGTAGGTTACAAGGAAGACTTTGTTCAACAGAGTGAATTTCAGGTCTTATTAATGGCCATTTGTTTTCCCAAATAAGCTCACTGATTATTGAGAGAAATACAAGCCATGAGTAAGTCTGCCCAAATGGCAAGCTGTTTGGTGACTGTACCTTAGCCTTCTCACCTTCACTAGTAGTGGGTGGGGTGGAGACCTGATTGTTGAACACAGCCTAATTATTATCATGTTAACACAGTTGAGTGATTCTCTGGTGATGTGCTTGAGATATCGCATGCCTAATCTGATCCGTAATTACAGCTTTTGCCTCACAAAGTGAACACAGTCTGTTAGAAAGGAGCATACTTACCCATTATATGAATTTTTGAATTAATGTACATTTCAATCACTTTAATATGTTTATATTTTTTCACATCAGATTACAAGAATTAAGACTATACAACAAACCTCTGGTGCTATTTTAAATTGAAAAGCCTTAATATTTTGCAGTGTAAGTAGGAGCAAAAGTTTTCTGGTGTATTCGTATTGAAAAAGTGAAACTATGAAATGCAAGTTCATCATATTCTAGCAGTCTGTAGGGAAGAGAATTCAGAGCTAATATGTAAAATGCACTGTTCTGATGTAAATGTCAGTTAAGCATAAAAACTTCAATGCACCATAAATTACACAATAACTACTGTACGACAAAATCTGGAACAATATTTTTCAAGAATGTGCTGACTCCACAAGGATATTTTCACCCCTATCCAGAAGTCTTGTTCTGGACCTATTTTCCAAAAAGGAATGCCATGTAGTAAAATAATTGTCTGTGCTCCTTCTTGCTTCAATAGAGCTGATGCAATTACACAGAAGGAAATGTTTGCATTTCAAATGGAAATAATTTAGGCAACCTTGAAATACACTTTGAACCAAATCATGGCCCATAACAAAACAAAGATATTTTTATGTACAAATATCCTCTGATTACATACATACTCTCTCATATACAGAGATACGTTTAACTAAATTCACCTGTACAAAGTATGCCAATATTCTGGGACTAATCAATGCCATTCTGCATAAGGTTTTTGCAGTCATGACAAAGGTGTGGATCAGCCAAAAGTAACCTGAGCATCATGAAAATCGAACAGCTTTTGTAAATAATGCAATATTAGGGTTGGGTGAGATTAGTAGGAAAATGTACAATTTCACACCCCTAATATTTTGATTTTTTTTTAATGAATTTGGGAAAGTGATTTTTTTTTCCTGTGAAAATTCAAAAAGTACCTTTGGCCTAGGAGTACTAGTGGCAGGAGGAAGCAGTCTGCAAAAGCCACCTGGCCTAATGGGTTAGCCTGAAGAAGTCCCTGTGTTCTGTTTCTACTTCTGCCACTGACTGGCCTTAATAAGTGCTCTTACAAATATAAGAATATGGCTTAGACATGGGTTCTAAATAATCTGCTTCTGACTGTCTAGCTGTGTGAAATGGGAAATTCATTCAGCCACTCTAACCTTCAGTTTGACCATCTGTGAACTGTGGAAAAAATATTTGCCTATTTCATATTTGAATAATATTTTAAAGTGCCACATACAGTAACTGTAAAATATTATCAGCCCTAATAACTGGCAGTCAGTGCAGGAGAACTCAGGATGTCCACAGGTACAGCCCTTTACTTCACCCACTAGCCCGTGTGACTTTTGTACAGGAACTCCTTCCTCAGTCTACCAAAAATGAATGTTTGAATGTAAAGGGGTTTGGAATCATCTAAATAATGAAAAATATTTTATACAAAATGTCATTGAAAACTAGAAGTTGATCAGGATCTGAATTTTGTTGTTTGGTCCCAGTTCTATCTTTTATTTTAAATTAGGTTAAATATATAAAACAACTCTTAAAAACAAAACAAAAAAATTACCCTGTTAAATACACTGAGAGACCATAGATCATATTTTTATAGGTGACATTTCCTTCTCTCTCTTGTCAGCATTTTGAGTTATAAACTATAAATTGTAAGCTAAATTACCTGGACTCTGTAAGTAAGTAATCTTTGACAAAAATATAGTTAGTGTTGTTGCATTTTTGCTTTTCTCTAAGTATAGGATTGTTGTGGATATATATTGTGGATGTTCTCTTTCAAGTAAAGAGATACCATTGATTTATAAAATGCAGAGCACCAGAAACTCATGCACAACTAAATTGCATGGTGGGAAAAACAGTTTGACTTCACTTAAAATTTGAATGAAAGTTTGTGCTTGACATCTTTGTAACCTGCCAGAAAATATTATCTAAAGTAAAACAGGCAAAAATATCATATCATATCTTCAGGTGAGGATAAGTTTTATAACAAAAGGCCAAAATTCTATACTATTTACTTAAGCAAACCATTACAGGAGCACAGATGTTTGACCCAATAAATACAGGCATGTTTTCTGTTTGCACTGGAGCTAGAGAGAAGCAACTACAGATTATATTCTGGGGAATACAGATGGATTACAGTTCCATAAAATATTGGATTTAGATCTCTGAGCTGTGTGGTTAGATTTTTGGCTGCATGTGTGTTTTCCCTGTGTGCTGCCCCAGCTCTGCGCAGACAGCCACCACAGCAGACCTTGAGCAAACCACCCAATGACCACAAGATCTGTTAAGGTACGAAGACAAAGCGCGGTAATAGCACCTGGCAGACTCTATGAGGATACTAAGATATGTATGCCCATGACAAAGAACGCAGCTCAGTGAATGGCAGGACTTTCCATTCCCCCCTCAGCTGGACAAAGATACTTCCTCTGAGACACATCTTTATACCTTGATACAAATGCTTTGGCACCTGAAGACTATTTAGAATTTCATATTGAAATTAGGTTTAAAGACACCAACAGTTACTAAAAAGCATTTATATTCTCTCTCTTGTTAACAAAAGTTATTCTCGAGGAAAAAAACTTTTTTATTTTGTGTAACTTTTCAAATAGCATTCCACAAACCCTACATATGCTGAGGCTCTGAAGCTGAACAAAAATATAAATGTGCATAGATTTTTGGCTTACTAAACATGTACACAATTAAGTAGGAAATTGCAAAGCTTGCTGATATAGAAGCTGCAGACATGCTTTTCATACAAATAAATTAGGGAAACTAGCATATACTGCTAATGCACGAGTTCAATCAGACCTAGAATTAAAAAAGTATATAAATGTACACACTACCTGAATTGGCCATGATCTTGTATTCCTTGCACACCACCAAACTGCCACTAAACTCCCACACCCACTAAACTATCACAAGTGTACTTAAGTGCCTTCCTGAATTAGGGAAACTCAGGGAACTATGAGGAGTGGTGTAAGTAATTTAGTAGGTGGCAGCAATAGTAGGTGGCAGCAATTTCGTAAGTAGACCTGTCACTACTGAATCAAAACCTTAGAAATAGTATTGTTATGGGGCACTGAGCTTTCTGCAGAGGTCTTACATATTAAATGTAAAACAGGGATCCTGAAAACATGGGGTTATTAAAGATTCCCTGGCACATTTTGCAAATGGAATGGTGTTTGCTCAACTATCTTGGTCAAAGTATAATTTAGATAGTTTGCTTAGTTTTCTCTGTAGTTCAACTGGATATAGTATTCTTCCTAAATTATTTTATGACATTGTTGTGCAATACTACTTTGAGCTGTTAAACAGCTGACATGTTCCACCCCAGAGATGGCTCTGTTCCTGGGGTGTACTAAGTTATGTTTGTGTATACTTTATAGTTATGAACATTGGAGACTGATGTGTTCATGTCTTCATATACATATATACACATCCCACAAGCACACGTGTGTAAACATGTAATTCTACACTGTTTCTGGAGTTCCCTAGACTGTAAATCAGTGCAGAATTTGGTCTATATGGTGCTTTGAAAATTTGTAGTGTAACAAGTGCTGTATCATCATAACACACAGTATATTATTGCCCCACCATTATGATTATTTATTAAGGAAGAAAATATTGTCAATCTGGATATAGATTATCAATCTGGGAATAGATAATCATTCAAAGTGTTTTTGACATAGTCAATACAAATATGTTTGGGAATTTCATATTTATGAGATTAATATACAAATGCAAGAAATAAATCCATTGACACCTACTCCATGATGGGGATGCAGAAGATCTAGCCTCTTTATATTATGGTTAGACTACCATATTAATAAAAGGCTACCTTGTTTTTTTATGTAAAAATATTTATATTATACAAAACCATTGTTGCACAGCAGTTTCAGTGAAACATGGCTGCTGTTTATTCTTAATGTTTCAGTACTGCTAAGGCACTCAGAAAGCCCTGTAATGCATACAGATGTATTACCCTTCATTGAAGATCACAAGCTTTCGAATTACCAATTCACTAGATAATAGGGTGATACAGAAGAGACATGGCTGGATGGTTTTAGATTTGGAATGAAACATTTTCAGATGCATGCATGCTACACAATTGCTTACATACTAAAACATTTCACATATCTAGAAGTTACAAAGGAAGCAGGCACAAACTAACCAAGTTTTGATTCAAGTTTGTATGATTCATTGTTCTATGGATCTAAAGTAGTTTGGCATCCGATCATAAACAGCTTAAACACATAATTTGTAAATGATTGTATCCCTCTGTGTTTTCTAACCTCTGATTTTTTTTTTTAAGTAAATAGTGGACATTAATATTCACTTTGCTATGGCATCTCTGTTTAGGGCTCATTTCCTAACTTATTCCTTATTCCTCCTGGATCACAATAAGAGTCTTACTATGGAGTCACAGATTGTCCCCTTAAACCGGTGATGGGCAACCTGCGGCCTGCGGGCCACACACGATCTGTCAGGGTAATCCGCTGGTGGGCTGTGAGACAGTTTGTTTACATTGACTGTCCACAGGCATGGCCGCCTGCAGCTCCCAGTGGCCGCGGTTCACCGTTCCCAGCAAATGGGAGCTGCGGGAAGCGGCGGAGAGCATATCCATGTGGCCCACGCGGCTTCCCACAGCTCCCATTGGCTGGGAACTGTAAACCGCAGCCGTTGAGAGCTGTGGGTGGATTACCCTGATGGGCCATGAGCAGACCGCAGTCCGCAGTTGCCCACCACTGCCTTAGACTCTCCCGTCCATCTTGTCACCCAGAAAAAATGGACATGGTAAATGGCCACTTATACCAAAAATCACACAATGTTCAAGTTGCTTCCAGTCCCAAGAGACCAATCATTTACCCCAGATCGACTAGTATCCTAGATCTTACACCAAAGACAATGTCTATAGCCAATCCTGTAATAAACTATCTAAAGGTTTATTAACTAGGAAGAAGAACCAACAGTTATTCACAGATTAAAGCAAGCAAACATATACACACAAATGAGTTACCATCTAAATCCCAAGAGTGACAGAGTTGTAGTGATCTATCAATTCAAAGTGTCTTTCAGAGCAGAAACAGGGGGCAGCCTCTGGAGATCTCTGGTTTCAGTTTAGAGTCTCTGGTCCTGTCAAAGTTCAAACAGCCAGAAAGATGGAAATTTTTTCTGTGATTTTGTTTTATTTCCTTCATTCAGCTACAGAGCCGGGCCCCAGGTCCCTTCAGCAGAAGGAAGTTACTGCTAAGGGGAGATGCGCCACCAGCAACAAGATTCCGAGCGTGAGATGGCTATCAGGGGCAGCTCTATGTTTTTTGCCGCCCCAAGCATGGCCATTGCTCTAACCCTCTGAGCTACAGAGCCAAGTCCATAGGATAAGATTCCTTGCATGTAGCATTTCCAAGGTGTGATAGGGCCATTAACTAATCCTTTGCATTGTGATGTTCATTGATGGCCCATCTGATTTTGATAGTCTTTCTGGATGGGTGGGGGAGATAATGCCCATGCCTTGGTTCACAAGTTCAGAGCAAATATTTTCAAAGTTATAAAGCAAAACATACATATTTTCTTATAGCATGGCAGACAGCCATTGCAAGTGAGATTAATTTACAAGCATTTCATAGAGTCTAAACACTAAATACAATCTTATAATGTTAATACTTATTTTGAGCCAAACTAACATACAGGTGAATTGGCCTGATCTCTAGCTATAAGTTTGTCATTTCTTAGCTAATGCCTGCAGAGCTGGCATCTGGCATGCCAGCATCACATTTGCACCCACCCATAAACATGATAGAAGAATATTTCTAACCGGGATAACCCAGGTAGCTCCTAGCTGTATGACACAAAACGTAACTTGGAGCCTTTGCATGGTACACAAAATCCTACCTTAAAACTTACTTTAGTGAGTGTGTTACATATACTTGGGATAAACATATAGCAGATTGTCTAACCAAGGGATTCTGAGAGACTTTGGATTCCTTTTCTGAGGCTCCCCCAGTTCTTTTTAAGCTCTGTCCATTGAAAGTTTTGTGCTATCCCCCACATTCGTTGTACTTGTATAGAGCACTTGAGAGGGACAAAGTCCATATGCCCCACTGAAATGCCTCACTTTCTTTAGAGCACACTCTCTTGTTCATGGGCTGCTTCCCTTGGCTGGGTTGGGCTGTTGAACACCAGCATCCTGTTAATAAGGGTCCCCTCTGGTGGACCACTTCTCCAATGGGGTATCTGTCGAGACTGTAATCACCAGAGGACAGAGCATCCTCATACTGTATATTATTGGAAACTTTCTCAGAGGAAATTCCCTCTGCTTGACCAAGAAGCCAGCCTCAACACACCCAACATTTTCCTTTGCCAAGCATGGGGCTTGCTCTGCTCTTTGGCTCTTCTTCCAAGAGACACCTCTTTTTAGCAGTTCCATGTGCTAACTCCATTTCATCCTCCAACAGCAGGTCCTGAAGCCTCTTGCTCCCTGTGGTCCCCAACATCTCCTAATGCCTGCCCCAGATGGTATCACGGCCCAATCATTTATTTATTATTATTTCTTTGCATTACAGTAGCACCTAGAGGTCCAACCCAAATGAGGGCCCAATTAGTCTAGACATGATACGCATGCACATAAATAAGACACAGTAGCGCCTGCCCTGAAGACCCTACAATCTAAATGTACAAGACAGACAAAGGCAAGGAGGGAAAACAGGCACAGAGAGATGCAGTCACACAGCAAGTCAACAGCAAGCCAGTCAGAGAACCCCAGGTCTCTCAGTCTAAGCACTATGTATTATGCTACACTGCCTCACTAATATCAGGCTGCTCCCCTGATTGGTGTGATCTCTCCTCTAGAGGATCCTGGTGTTTCTATATTTGCCACACTCAGACGAGGATGCCTTCTCCATATCATCTCTTCAGAATCCCAAAGCTCACTCTAGCCTTACACTCATCCTCCTGGCTATCAAATGGCTTTAGTGTGTCACCACAGTAATGTGCCTGATAATAATGCAGTAACAGTCAACATAAGCAACTGAGGGCTTGTCTACATTATCCGCTGGATCGATTGCTGCCAGTCTAATCTAGACACGATAAATTGACTGCCAAGTGCTCTCCCGTCGACTCCAGTACTCCCCCGGGGCAAGAGGCACAAGCAGAGTTGACAGGAGAGCGCCAGCAGTAAGTAAACACCGCGGTAAGTAGATCTAAGTACGTCGACTTCAGCTACGTTATTCACGTAGCTGAAGTTGCGTAACTTAGATCAATCCCTCCCCCTCCCACCAGTGTGGACCAGGCCATAGTGTCTACACTGACACTGCATTGATCTAACTACATCAACCTTGGTTCCACCTCCACGAGTGGTGTGGAGTTAAGCTGGTATAGTGGGGCAGTTACATTGGCGGGAGCGAAATTCAAGTGTAGACACTTCCATAGTTAAGTCGACGTAAGCTGCCTTGCATCAACCTAACTTTGTAGTGTAAACCAGACCACAGGCTCTCCATTGGCTCTTATGGATCAACATTTCCCTCCTGTCTTCTGCCATGTCTACACAGAGACCTTCAGTTTTTAAACACCCAGTGCAGTTTATTTACATTTTCTCTTCCCACCACCTTACTGACCCATGCAACGTATTATTGACAGTTTCAATTCAGTTCTCTGCCAAGGAGAGGGAAGGGATTTCTCTACTCAGCAATCCTTTCTGACTCAACTAGCCTGCCTTTCTCCCTCTTGCATTTCCTTCTTGTGCCTTCTTATACCTCCCACATTAATGGGACAATTTGCTCATTAGTCCCCCCCAACCCATTCTAATCCACTAATTAGGTCCTGTCAGGTCTATTCGGGGGGGGGGGGGGGATTAATTAGTGTTTACATGACCATAGTGCTGGCTCAGCTGTAGGTTCCCTGCATTGTGTCACAGATCCCATGAAGTTGGCCAGATGGATGAGGCCTGACCTCTCTAGAGGGGAGATGTGACATATGTGAGACCTGAGAGTTCAAAGGACTATATTGAAAATGTGCCAGATAAAAATGGACTTTTGGGACAGCAAGTATGATGTGAAATTCCCTGAGGAATACCTAGAGAGAGGTGAATCCAAATTCCCTACTTACAGTTATGCAAAAACTCCGCTTTTTGTAGCTTCACCCTGAGGAGAGGCTCTTTGTCTGCTGATTACTGGTTCCTGGAGACTGGAGATCAAAGGCCTGAGCTGTATAAAGAAATAGCTGAACTGCCCAGCTGGTTGTTCTGGTTCTGAATCCAAGACAGTTAGGAACTTGTAACCAAGGGGAAAAGCAATTGTTGATTTTGAAGGACTGACTTTTATCAGAACCTGAGGTTGGAGGTGGAGGTGACCTCTAGTATGAGCATGCATGTGTGTTCCTTATTTTTTTAAATATGTTTTTTCTGTAATGCTTTCACCTTAAGAATAAACTTGCTTCCTTAGAAAGAGGTGTGTGGTAACTTGTAACTGCTGACAATATACTGGTTATAGCCACTGGGGAGAAAGCAAAGCATGGACGCTGGCCTTTTAAGTAGTCTGGCTTGCTGGGGATATTACAGTGTAGGCAAGGAAATGTGCAGTCTTAAAGATCTCCTAGTTAGGAGTGAGACATGAACCATTTACAACCCTTGGTGAGCCATAACAGACATGCCAAACCAGTGGGAAAAAAATCAGAAATTGGGCTTGCTTTTGGCTTAATTGGCTTGTGAGTTGGTTGTTGGCTAGTTTTTGGCTTGTAGCTTGTTGTTTGTTTGGCTTGTTGCTTCTTTTTTCTGATCGGCTCCTGGCAAGCAGGAGCAAGGGTGGGGAGAGAGTCAGGGGTGCAGAGCCAGACTGCACGCCGGGGGGATCTAGTCACATAGAGTGTTGTGGTTCTTAGGGATTGGCTTGTTTTGGCCTTGTTTTGAAATGGGATTAGCTTGATTTTTGGCTTATTGTGAAAGTTGGGATGCTTATTTACTGCATGAAACTGTGCCATGGAAGAGGAAAATAGGTGCAGTCACTTTGAAGCTGAGACAGAGGCCACTAGGTTACAATGGGCAGGATCAATGGGAGGTGTCATTCCTTTTGTTGTCTTTTCAGCTGCTTAGTTGAAGAGCCAGGCCAAGCAATCTAAGGTTGTTTTTCCACTGCTGGTTCACTGCTATACCAAAAATCTCCACATAAAAATTATAAAAACAGATCAGACCAAAGGAACACTGCTCAGCTGATCAACACTCCAGAGAGTTAGATCAAGCTCTGTAGGTTTCACAGTAACAGGCAGATTTTGGTGATGAAAATAGTTTAAATTAAATTATGTAGCTATAGGAACTCAAATGGAATTTCATAACAGCACTGGATGTGGATACCATGAAACAATCCTGTTCCTGGGACGTTAGAGGCACTCTGTTGTGCCTTGTGCATTGTAACACCCCAGCAGGGTGATTGACTAGTTCATGTATCAGAGTTTTGCTGAATTGCTGTAATATCAATAGTAATGAAAAATGGTACCTGCTCACTTGTGGCAAAACTTGATGGCATTAATATGTTACCAAATACAACCTAAAATTAGGCTTCTTTGCTTTTTCTTTTACATGTACACAATATATATACTAAAAATTCAGTCATGATTTCAGCAACAGAGAGTACTGAAGAACACTTGTAAAACAGTCACCCAATAACTACACAGGAGATAAGGTCAGAATACTTCTGTCCGACTTATCTCAAGCTCCTTAGAGGAGGCCTGATCCAAAGTCCACTCAAAAAGCCCCTGAAAAGACTTGCATTGACATTACTAAGCTTTGTATCTTGTCCCTGGTCATGGCCCACAATAGTATTGTAAGAGCTCTCACCTGGTCACATTACCAAAGTAAAAACCTCCCTGGATCCCAGTGGAAGGTCCTATCTGACTAGTACCTAAAACAGAGAGCTAAATGTTGTTAGTGGTCCAGGAGGGGAAAATGTGTATGTACAACTGTAACTCTGCAAAAAGAAACTGCGTTTCCAGATAAGATTTACATCTATCAGTACAGATATGCAATATGCTTCGTTCTTAATGGAAGAACAAAAAGACTCCATGCAATAGGAAATATGCATGGAGAAATTACTGGCAAGTAACCTTCTTTTCCATCTGACATATTCATATATCCTTTAGCTTTAAGCAGAACTGATATTTTATCCAGGAGGGGACATGGGTACACATAAAGATAAGTCAATATGTTACAGTAGATTAAGATATGCGTCCTATATACACATAAAGTGCTATTTGTACCCAAAAAAATGTTATGTCATTACTGTGCATTTAGAACCAATAAGAGGTGTGCAAGGATGTGTACAAGATGGTTGGTTACATACATGAATTGAAAGTGAGTTTGTTGCAGATGTGAGGAAGCTGAGTGTGTTTGAATATTATAATACTTAAGAATTAGGAATGTAGTGGCTGGTGAGAATGTGAATGTCAGTTTAAATGGTGACAGGTTTCAGAGTAGCAACCATGTTAGTCTGTAGCAGCAAAAAGAACGAGGAGTATTTGTGGCACCTTAGAGACTAACAAATTTATTTAAGCATAAGCTTTCGTGGGGGGCTGTTTGTATCAGACGTCAAGTATTATAACATTTAAAAACTAGTCGGAGAACACTTCAACCTCCCTGGTTACTCGATTACAGACCTCAAAGTCGCAATTCTTCAACAAAAAAACTTCAAAAACAAACTCCAACGAGAAACTGCAGAACTGTAATTAATTTGCAAACTGAACACCATTGAATTAGGCTTGAATAAAGACTGGGAGTGGATGGGTCATTGCACAAAGTAAAATCTATTTCCCCATGCTATTTGCTCCCCCTACTATTACTCACACCTTCTTGTCAACTGTTGGAAATGGGCCATCCTGATTATCACTACAAAAGTTTTTTTTCTCCTGCTGATAATAGCCCACCTTACCTGATTACTCTCGTTATAGTTAGTATGGCAACACCCATTTTTTCATGTCCTCTGTGTATATATATCTTCCTACTGTATTTTCCACTGCATGCATCTGATGAAGTGGGTTTTAGCCCATGAAAGCTTATGCTCAAATAAATTTGTTAGTCTCTAAGGTGCCACAAGTACTCCTCGTTCTTTTTGTTTAAATGGTGATTTCTGGGATTTATAGTGTTTGTGTTGATAGGCAATAACTTAGAATTAAAGGCCATTCTGGTGTAAGTTAAATTAAGGGTCTTTTGGGGGAGAATTATATAATTATTTTGTTACTTCCTGCATCAGCAACATTTTTATACTATTGGAGTATGAAAATCTTGGAGACTCTCTGGGAGAGACATACATAGGCTTCAGTAACTATGAAAAGGAAGACAGAGTGGCTAAACAATTTGACAAAGGCCACACAGTAAGCTAGTGGCAACTAGAAAGTAGAACTCAGTCCTACCTGTTCTCACTGCTGGAACACAAAGGCTTTGCCAAATATTCAGAATTTTTAGATTACATTGAGTATATCACCCTAGCTAGCACAAGATAAGGACAATCTCCTTAGCTACTGCAAGATATAGAGAAGAGAGGCTATGAAACATTTTTTTTTCCAACTAGTGAATTTAATTTCAGTGGGTATATTCATTGTATATATGAGGAATTATAGCATAGGTAGACTCAGACTGTGATAGAATCAGGTCAGTCAGGGAGCTCTTTCTACCTTAAAGGAGAAGTATGATAATTTATCCTTTTAAATAAAAAGTAGAACAATCTTGGGTTCTGATGACTGGTTTCTTTGCAAGTTTTCACTGAGAATTTTTTCCATTTAGCAAAAAGACTGATGCATTCTGATGATACAGAAGCTCATAAAAGGTTCAGTTGTTTGCCTCACTCTCTTACCATTTATTAAGTCAGAATAGTTTGATGTTACATCATTAAGCACAAGTGAGTACCCCCTTAGATGATGGTGAAAAACAACTTCAGAGCTAGAGCAAAAATATTGCTCTCTCTTTAGATATTGTAACTGAAATTCTCTTGTAAAATATATCTTCCCTTATCCCCTACTGATCAGTGTCCTTTGTCTTTTTACCAACTAGTATTGTGCAGAGATGAATGTAGCCTTGAACACAATGGAACTTTCATTTGAGCACAGCAACAGGATGGCACTGTGCATCATGGAAAAGATTTAATCCCTGCATACAAAAAGGATCAACGGTCCATTCACTCAATGCCATCTCACTGTGCTGACTATGGCCATGGGTTCTGAGAGGTGAACATTTGTCTACTACAAACTGGACTGCAACTGCTGACTCATTCCACAGCCATCAGAGGGAAGTAGCTCTCTGACAGGCTTTGAAGCAATGACTAAATAGTATGAGGTTCTTTACCCCATTGCAAATCACATGATCCATCCAGTATCATCAAGCCAAGGGACAGTGGGCCAGCCAACAATTGCAGTGTCATGACTTCCATTAAAAAAAATGGATGGCTTTACTCTGCCTTGTGGTGTATGAGTAGAACTGCCATTAACTCCAGTTGTGGTTGTGTGTGCTATATCTAGGGATACAATGTGAATAATTATTCCCTTTCTCCCCCCAAAAAGAGACACCTGATATTTTTGCAGCTATCAGTAGTTTTTGTATATAATGCAACTAAATTTTGTAAAAGCCACTTTCACATAAAACATATCCCCAAATCCTTTGCAAATTAAAATAGTCAAGCGGGGGGGGGTTTCAAATTTTGACACAATTTTGGGAGGAAAAGTGGGGGGATTCAAAAATTGGGAGGCATTTTCCACCTTTGGGCTGCCTCAAATAGTTAATTTAAAATAAAGAATAACAGCAAAAAGAAAGACAAATTAAGAGAGACAAGGTGTGCCCTCATTGCCAAGAAGGCCAACGGCATATTGGGCTGTATTAGTAGGAGCATTGTCAGCAGAGCGAGGGAAGTGATTATTACCCTCTATTCAGCACTGGGGAGGCCACACCTGGAGTATTGCATCCAGTTTTGGTCCCCCCACTACAGAATGGATGTGGACAAATTGGAGAGAGTCCAGCGGAGGGCAACGAAAATGATTAGGGGGCTGGGGCACATGACTTACAAGGAGAGGCTGAGGGAACTGGGATTATTTAGTTTGCAGAAGAGAAGAGTGAGGGGGGGATTCGATAGCAGCCTTCAGCTACCTGAAGGGGGGTTCCAAAGAGGATGGAGCTAGGCTATTCTCAGTGGTGGCAGATGACAGAACAAGAAGCAATGGTTTCAAGTTGCAGTGGGGGAGGTCTAGGTTGGATATTAGGAAATACTATTTCACTTGGAGGGTGGTGAAGCACTGGAATGGGTTACCTAAGGAGGTGGTGGAATCTCCATCCTTAGAGGTTTTTAAGGTCTGGCTTGACAAAGCCTTGGCTGGGATGATTTAGTTGGTGTTGGTTCTGCTTTGAGCAGGGGATTCGACTAGATGACCTCCTGAGATCTCTTCCAACCCTGATATTCTATGAAGAGAGAGAGAAACCTTTTGATGAAGTTAGCAAATATATGGAGAGTTAAGTTGATGAAGTAGAGAGTTCGGGGAAGCTTGTGCCAGAGAACATGAGCTGCAAAGGAGAAGGCTCTTGCGTCAGCAGTGATAGGATTGAGGGATACAGATTGGTAGAGCAGAGAAGGGAACATATAAAAAGGCTGTGAGGTATCCTGGAGAAATTCCACTGAGGATTTTTAAAAACAAGAAGGCAGTTTTGAAATGGAGTCTGAAATGAATAGGGAGCATGTTAGAATATGGACAGCATATTTGAGCCTCCCTTGTTTGGCACACTCTGAAGTCTGAGGACCTGAGTCATAGGGAAGCCATTGAGAGGTATTCTAGTAGCCAAAATATGTTTGTGTGAGGAAATAAATAATTACCCAGCAATTCTGCCCATGTATCTTCTGATCACGTCCAAGTTCTAAAACATGCTTCTTACCTTCACTGATTACTCTGCAGAAGACCTAAGAAGGGTAAAGAAGCTGGTATTCAAGGTATTTTTTCTTCTACTGAGGACTATTTTTTGTCCACTATTACAAATTATTGCATATTGTAAAACTGTAATTGTGATTCATATTCAGTTAACAGTTGTGAGGAAATACAGAGAGATTTACCTTTAGCTAACTGTGCAACTATAGTTGAAAGTTAATAGTAGAACTAGGCAGGAAGCAGTTTTCCCATCCCACAGGAGTTTGGGGGATGTCAAACAATTTTCCTGTCCTGAACTGGAATGAAACATCAAAATCTCAAATCTCAAAAATGTTCATGAATTGATAATATGGGAAAAAATCTAATCAAAACATTTCATTTCAATAACTTTAAAACGTTCATTTTTACTTCAACCTTTTCCAAAACTTTTTTTTAGTGTCAATTAACTAAAATCACAAAACAAAAGCCATTTTGAACTGGAACGTGAAACTTTTCATTTTGAAAATGTCAAAATGGGGCATTTTGACAATTTTGAAACTTTTTTCCCAAAATTTTTTAATCGGAGATTCATTTAAACCAACACTTTCTGGTGATCAGATTTGGTTTTTGACAAGCTGGCATTTGCCAATGAAAAAATGTTTTATTGGCAAATTCCCAACTGGCTCTGTTCACAAGTACATAGTTCAGGGTTGCAGAGTGGTTAGGAGTTGTTCCCTCCCTTTCAGATGTGGTCTCCCTCAAACATTATTCTTTTCCTGCCCCTCCTCAGAGCTCAATTGGTAATATTTAAGTAATTGATTTTTGCATAAATCTCCCATAGGCTTTGACATATGGACTGATAGCAGAACTTGGCCCAATCAACACTTACAGGGTGAATTTGCCTTGCTTTCTGACCTCTCCCCGTATGCACCTAATAAATTGCCATACTAATAAAAACAGCCATCTCTATGCTCCCTTTTAGTCTTATTCCATAGCTCATCATGGCCAGCCAGAAATCTGTAAAAGTCCTTTACATATGGGAAGTGTATACTGTTGCTCTGATCTTGCAATGCCTCCTTCCTCTGCTATAGTAAACCCTCTCCTTCATGAACGCAGCATTTCTTATCACGCTTTGACAGAATCATCTAAAAGATTCTTTCCTCTTTCATTCATTAGAAACCAAGAGACCAATGAGTCTATCAGCAGTCATTATTGTTAACAGGAGTTACATGTGTATATTGCAAATAGCCCCTGAAAGTTTTGCATCTCTTGTCTCATAATTTTCTTTTGTCTCATTTGAGATAGATATTATTTTACTTTAACAAGTGAAACTATCATCAGTTTCACATACTGGTAGGTGCAAGCTCCTCACACTACTTGAGCAGGGTTGGGCCTAGGCACATGATGCTTAATTATTAATTTTAGTATTAAACACAATGGTTGAAAAAAAGGCACTGTTTTAAATTTAATCTGCCCAGTTTTTATATATTATCCATATTTTGAATGCTCTGTCACATTACATGTCATTTTCAAATATCACTTACAATTTGCAAGACAGTAAAAGATTTTCCATGTCTAATGTTTAACATAATACAGTTAATTAAGATTGGTTCTTGCAATGAAGAGCCTGAATAAATCAAATTACTGCAATAGCAGGATCTGATCTAAAGCCCTTTGAAATCAGTGGAAGTCTCTCCATTGACTTTAGTGGGTTTTGGATCAAGTCATCATCAGCTCCTGTAGGCACTCGTGGGGATGGTGTTCCCCTTGCAGTAAATGCCACACATATAGCAATAGGGGGTATATTCAAAGGGAACTGAAAACTGTAATAGGAAGAGGTGGAGACAGCTTATTGGGGTGAATTGTGAAAAAAAAATTTAGTGGAGTCACTTCCCTCCTCCCAAAATAATTTATATCCACCATAATCTCCCCTGTGCACAGGGCCAGACTAAGGATTTGGGAGGGGGCAAATTAGTGAGTTGATTCTTTGGATTACACCCTAAATTTAACTGACTCATTTTACATAAGAAGTATGAGGGGGGGATCTTTAGGGATCTCCTCCTGCTGGGGAAGTGGAATGCAGCTGCACATTTCTTTCACTCATAGCAATGGGACAGGAATGGCTTATGTTTTAAGGCTATCTTGGAAAGAAAGGGTGACTGTTTTTCTTTAATGAAAGCAGAGATTCTCCTTTACAGACCCAAGGACTGGCTGTGTCAAGAAGGAGCACTTATCAGTGCAAGCAACCACTTTGACCCTCATAAAATTATTAGCACCATGGAGGTTGTAGCCTATAGAATGGTTTGGGTTAAGAAATAAGTAGAAAATAAGCCCAAAATGTAGGTGTAGAGGAGTATGGGAAATCGAAGTTGCTAGTGTGAGAAAAGTCAAAGATAAGCTGGAGACAAAGAGTTATGGGTGAGTGAAAGTTAGCAAGGACATGACCCAGCGTCATGTTAACATTCTGTTTTGGTTATAATTGGTTTGAGCAAGGTTTTCAATATGTGTTTTTGAAAACGGTGAACGTTCTATTAAAATGCTATCTGTATTGATAGTAAAGGAAGGACATTAGTGCAGATGTTAATTTAAAGAATGTGTAATGTAAAGATCCAATAAGAAGGTGGCAGAAATATAATTATGGTAAAAAGCAGTTTAATGTTAATTAGTATTATAATGGAGTATAAAAGGAGTAGCCTTGCTAAATTGCAGGAGAGCTCCAATAAACATCCAAAGGGTATCATTAGGTTCCAAATTATGAAGAGTACTGCAGAAAGGGATCCTTCCTAGAGTCATTTCCCATTTTATATGTGTACAACTGATTGTTCCTTCCTAAGTGGAGTACTTTGCATTTGTCCTTATTGAATTTCATTCTATTTATTCCAGACCATTTCTCCAGTTTGTCCAGATCATTTTGAATTTTAATCCTTTCCCCCAAAGCACTTACAGCCCCTCATCACATTCCCACCTGCTTTCATTTTTGAACCTAATAAATGTCCCTTTCATCTCCAAAAAAGGTGTATGTATATGTGATGTGGTGTCCACCCCACACAAGGCAGAGCAGGTTAAATTAGGATAATTAGCCTGATGAGATGCACCTGGGGAAAAGCAGGGTGTGAAGGATTGATTGAAGATGAAGCCCAGCTGGAAAGGAACAAGCAGGACTGTTAAAGTCAGGAAGTTGGCAGCAGAAAGGTGCTATAGGGGAAGTGGGCTGCAGTTGCTCCCTGGGAGTAGGGAGGTGTGTTTGAGGCTACGGAGTTCAGTAGTCTGTGGTTAGTCCCTGGGAGGAGGGAGTTTTAGCTGGTACACGCGGGGAGGAGAGAAGCTGGAAACTGTAGAAAGGAGTCCAAGGGAAAAAGCAACAGCGTCTGAGGGAAAGCAGATCACACTTGCCAAATATAGGGTCCCTGGACTGGTACCTGGGGTAGTGGGCAGGCCTAATTTCCCCTACCAGCTGCTGGGAAAATGGCATTAGACCTGGCCTTGGACTGGAAGGTTGATTGGGATGGCAAGCGGGCCATTGATTCAGTGGTTCTTTGACACCCTGGAAGGGGGAAAAACACACAGTGATGTGGCTGAAGGGCCACAAAACAGCACCCTGAGTTGCAGAGAGTGAGAGAGAGAGAGAGCAGTGGCAGGGCATGCAGTGATTAGCAGAAATGGAGACTGGAGTGGAGCTAATCTGCAGATGTGGCCACAAGGAGGTGCCCCAGTGGTGAGAGTGTAACCCACACACCTCCTGGGTGTGGTGTTCTGTCCCAACTAGTGGCACCGAGACCATTTAGAGAGAATTAAATGAGTCTGCTCTACAGTGTTAGCTAACAGCCAGTTGGTTTTTAGCTCATACGGTAGAAGCTCCAGAGGTCCCCAGTTCAATCCTGCCCGCTGACAACTGGGGTCTGTCAGCATTACAAGAGCACTCTGTGACTGTATATAAAGCTACTACTGGGTTTTGCAGAAGATGAGAAAGGAGGTGAGAAAGTGTGCCTAGTGAACAATCTAAATAATATAGGCCAGCTCCTCAGCTGGTGCAAATCAGCACAGTACAGCTGAAGTCTATGTTCTATCATGTGACAGAATTTAGACCCATCAATGTCAATAGAGCAACATTGACTTACACTAGCTGAGGATGTGGCATTATACAAAATCATGCTACTGTGCTAAGGGCCAGGAAAATATTGTCAACAAAAATGAAACTTGTAATTCATTTGGTTTCAACTCTGAATGCCTCCCAACTGTTTCCCACTGCACTCTGTGGAGCAGAGGAGGAAAGTTAATTTTATTCTAGGAATACCTTGAAAACTGTTCAAATGTGTTGCTGTTCTGCATTTGATGCAACACCAGAGGATGAAATCTCCATTACAATGTACTGTCCGTGTCACAGTCACTGTAGAACAATAATGTCATTTCATTAACCTTAGTGGTACAGTAGGAAGCCATTTTAAGGAACTGTATCTAATCTAATTAACCACACTGCATAATTAAAATTCACCCCTTCATCAGAATGCAGGGTTGGCATAAACTCAGCATTTCATAATTAATAAAATGTCTACCTCAAAGTACAGCTCTACTATGTGACAGTAGGGATGGAAATTCAAGTGGCAATTCAAATACATTACATAGCATGGCTTGCAATCTGCTATAATCTGTGTCCCAGTTGTCTTTACCTGGGCACAAAGTCAAAAGTCCCGTGGAGTGCAATACTGTTTCAAGAGTATGTTTTACTGGTAACTTGGGAGGGAAAGGTAAAGGAGGAAGCACATAGAATTTGTGTTCTATACTTAGTGTTAATTGATTTTAAGGATACAAATACACAGTTTCTTGTGTTTCACCTAAAATTAATTTTGATGCCCACAAACTTCTTTAATGGGGTTAATATTGTTGATGGGTCAATATTGTTGATGAGTTTCCAATATTCAAATGAGAATTTCATCTGAGTTAATCTGGATAAATGTTCAAAGAAGGATTTAGATGCTAGCATTACAAATCTTCTTCATTGCTTTATGATCTTTTGCAATTCCTTTAGGATTTTTCCACCTACATCTGTAAAAGCAAGAAATATGCATATTGTTCAGATTAACTGATGTGTTATCTTTAATTAGCCATGCTCAATAATATAAACTAAAAATAAAAAGGATCAGAGTCATTGCTCTCAGTTCATACCTCTGGATGGGCTTGCTGAGGTGAACCTAATATTTAACAAAGAAAGAACAGGAGAAGCTGTATTTCAGTTAATCATATATGCTGATATTGTGAAGAATTGAGTTATGTCTGAATGACAGCAATGAAAACAGCCTTGGGGAACAATTATATTGTATCTGTGCTAACACAATTTGCAGAGTTAAGCCCACTGAAGTCAACAGAAGTCTTTCCATTGACTTTGACGGGCGTTGGATAAGGCCCTGAGGGGAACATATAAAATTGCTTTTTTAGATGTGCATTAGCAGGT
Source organism: Trachemys scripta elegans (assembly GCF_013100865.1). Classification (NCBI taxonomy): domain Eukaryota; kingdom Metazoa; phylum Chordata; order Testudines; family Emydidae; genus Trachemys; species Trachemys scripta. The sequence continues at coordinate 99,853,786 of NC_048304.1, read as the reverse complement.
GCACTTTCACCTGAGCTGATGCCTAGCCTCCCTTTTGGCAGGCACAAACTGTAACTGCAAGAGAATTCCAGACACAGATCTGAGTAGTTATTTCCACATCTAACTTTCTGCTTGATGCCCACCACAGTATTTTAATATCATATTTCTCTTTCCTTTTTAATCATTGTTAACTACTCTGATTTTTAAAACATGCTTTCTCCCCCCACCCCCATTTCTTCTGTCCAGCTCCTCTCTCATGACTTCTTTACACACATCGGTTTCTCTCATTAGTTTACATCTCTAACTTTGTATCTTATTTTTCAAATATATCCAGAATCTTTCAACAGAGCCACAACTGGCTCATAAAATCTTGTTATAAGGAATTATACTGAAATGGAATTGCTTCAGATTGCAGAGATGCAGTACTTTAACAGATCCATATTGCAAGCTCATGTTTCAGCACTCCTTTGGAGAACAAACAGAGATTGAACTTTGTCCCACTGACTCTCTTGATGATGTATGTATATAATAGTAATATTAATGTCCTCAAAAACTGTACATTATGCAAATATCTCTACTCTGATTGGCTGCTGCCTTCAGAACTCCACATCCTTATGACCATAGCAAAAATGGCCCCTTGCCTTGATCCCTCCTTGACCATTAGCCCATCTAATCCCAGGTAATATACATTCATTTTAAAAAAGACTTTTGTAACCTTCTTGTGCTACACTAAACCTTCTTCAAAGGGCATAGAAAAGGAGGGGCAATAGGATCAGGGTAGGAGGGAGTGATATTGACGTAAAGCTTCTAACCTCTAAAGAGGTCTCTGACTTTGAAAAAAATCTAGCTGTGCTTTGCCTAGTAGCTTTCACAGTTCTCATACATTTTAAAATTATTTAAAATTACAGGTGTAGGCCTGAGACCTGATCAACCCGTCCCCCTTCACCCCCCATATTAAATCAGCCTTGGGTGAAACTCAGGGAGTTCGCTACTAAAATTGAAAAAAAGGAATGTTCTGCTGCTTATAAAGCATCCCCACCTCAGGAATGTCCCTAATGAGAGTTATAACCACCAAGGTTGTAAAGTAGAGACTCCCAGGCTCTGGGAAATTAGGAAGGATACAGAATGATACTCAATAAACGCTAAGAGAAGCTCTGACAGTGTTTTGATGCTGACCATATGCATAAGCAGAGAAGGTCACAACTAAGTTACAATTTGGGCATTAAAGATAAAATGTAAAAAAACTTGGGCAGGAAGGAGGACACATAGGTGCCAGTGAGTAATTGATTGAATTTTTGTTATTTAGGAGTGTGGGATAATGTGATAGGTTTAATAAATTTGAAGGAGGGAGCTAGTTTTACCCTATATAATGTAAATGAAAAACAATGTTCTTTGGGAACCATTTCCGGACTGCAGTTCAACATGACAGGATGGAGTTTACTAAAGACAAATGCAAAGTGCTCCACTTAGGAAGGAAAAATCAGTTTCACGCATACAGAATGGGAAGAGACTGTCTAGGAAGGAGTACGGCAGAAAAGGATCTAGGGGCTACAGTGGACCACAAGCTAAATATGAGTCAACAGTGTGATGCTGTTGCAAAAAAAGCAAACATGATTCTGGGATGCATTAACAGGTGTGTTGTGAGCAAGACACGAGAAGTCATTCTTCCGCTTTACTCTGCGCTGGTTAGGCCTCAAGTGGAGTATTGTGTCCAGTTCTGGGCACCGCATTTCAAGAAAGATATGGAGAAATTGGAGAGGGTCCAAAGAAGAGCAACAAGAATGATAGAGAACACGACCTATGAAGGAAGGCTGAACGAATTGGGTTTGTTTAGTTTGGAAAAGAGAAGACTGAGAGGGGACATGATAGCAGTTTTCAGGTATCTAAAAGGCTGTCATAAGGAGGAGGGAGAAAACTTGTTCATCTTAGCCTCTAGGGATAGAACAAGAAGCAATGGGCTTAAACTGCAGCATGGGAGGTTTAGGTTGGACATTAGGAAAAAGTTCCTAACTGTCAGGGTGGTTAAACGCTGGAATAAATTGCCTAGGGAGGTTGTAGAATCTCCATCTCTGAAGATATTTAAGAGTAGGTTAGATAAATTTCTATCAGGGATGGTCTAGACAGTATTTGGTCCTGCCATGGGGGCAGAGGACTGGAACTGATGACCTCTCGAGGTCTCTTCCAGCCCTAGAATCTATGAATCAAGCTGCTGGAACTTTGACCCCTCTGCACAACTGTTGAGAACCCCCAGATGAATGAATCCTGACTGGTCATTGGGTGAAATCTATCTGTATATTGGGAGTGATGAGCAGAAGAGATTTGCTTGGTATATGTATTGTCTGTGTTGCTAATAAATAGATGTTTAGAGCACAACTGTGTAAGGGTCTTTCACTGGGAAAAGGTTCTGCAGACCCATAGAGCTGCCCAAGGGAAAGGGCAGGTACTTAAATTGACCAGGTTTCTTCCTGAGCCCCATAGGTAAGGATAGGTGCCTTACACCCTGAGCCCTCAGAAGGGAAAGGGTGTGGTTACCTACATTAATTGGGTCATACCTTGAGCCTATGGTAGGATATAGGCGGGGTGCCCTAAATTGACCAGGTCATGCCTTGAGTCCTTGGTATGGTGTAGGTGGGGTGCCCTAAATTGAGCAGGAAACACAGGGTCCAAATTTGTTTCTATATCTCACTATGCATAACTGGACCAGACTAAAAGGGTATTATTATTTTATCTGATCTTTCGTGTACTGTAGTACAAAGCCCTCAAGCGCAAACTCTCCATTACTTGGTCTCTCACATAGCAGAAAAAATATTATTTATTTCTATTCTCGAAGCACTTAGGAGCCCCAATCAAGGACCAGGATACATTTGTCTTAAGTGCTGTACAACACAGAACAAAAAGACAGCTCCTGCCCCAAAGAGCTTACAACTGGGGGTCCCAGTATTGGGGCTTTACAATTCAGGGGACAGGAGAGTTGCTAAAATCAGATTTGCCACAAACTATCATTTCAGTTAATTGAGATGGCTGGTCCCAGCTGGCGAGGTTGTTTGTAAGCGCCTCAAAGGATTTCTGTATATGCAAATATTCATCAGTAAAGTCTGAAACAAAATATCAGTTCCTCCACTTTTGATGCCTTCCCCTGGAGAACCAGCTAGGAGACTGAACTTATCCTACTGCCTCTCAGTGATGTATGTATATTATAGTAATAATAAAATTAATGTTTAGCAAGTACCAGTCATTTTAAAAAAAAGAAACATTTTTTTTTTTAATTTTCAGAAAGGTTTGAGTTTAGGTAAATTCCAGTTTACTGGTTGAATAATACCTAGTGTGAAGAAAGATGCAGCTCTCAGCATTCACGCTCTCTGTAGGGCATATGCAATATCCTCTTGGTGAACTATTAAAAACTCTGTTAGATTCAATAATATTTCCATGCAGGAAACCACAGCTCATAGCATGCACAGTTCATTAAGTCTGGTATGAAAATCACCTCAAATGCTACAAACACTCAGTGTCTCAATGTGGGTGTAAGAGATGGAACTCAAACAAGCTTTTAATATCTAAAGAATAATATCAGATATCTGAGTGGGTATCATTGTCTTTCTAGCAAATGGTGGAAAAAAACAATTACTGAAACAAAGGCCTTAATGCCAGTATTTGGTAACAGCTACATACTATTCTCTGAGATGTAACAGATCAGACTATAGCACAGGGGAAAAAAAACATCATGCTTCACAAGTGTAATATGAGGAATAATTTATTTTTTTTTTAACTAAAGCCTTGTTTCCAAACATAGAATCATAGAATATCAGGGCTGGAAGGGACCTCAGGAGGTCATCTAGTCCAACCCCCTGCTCAAAGCAAGACCAATTCCCAACTAAGGCCTGGTCTACACTACGACTTTAATTCGGATTTATCAGCTTTAATTCGAATTAACCCTGTAACCGTTCACACAACGACGCCATTTAATTCGATGTAAAGGGCCCTTTAAATCGATTTCTGTACTCCACCCCAACGAGCGGAGTAGCGCCAAAATCGATTTTAGCAATTCGAATTAGGGTTAGTGTGGCCGCAATTCGATGGTATTGGCCTCCGGGAGCTATCCCACAGTGCATCATTGTGACCGCTCTGGACAGCAATCCGAACTCGGATGCACTGGCCAGGTAGACAGGAAAAGCCCCGCGAACATTTGAACTTCATTTCCTGTTTGCCCAGCGTGGAGAGCACAGGTGACCACAGATACCTCATCAGCACAGGTAACCATGCAGGCTGATAATCGAAAAAGAGCACCAGCATGGACCGTGAGGGAGGTACTGGATCTGATCGCTGTATGGGGAGAGGATTCAGTGCTTGCAGAACTTCGTTCTAAAAGACGAAATGCAAAAACTTTTGAAAAAATTTCCAAGGGCATGATGGAGAGAGGCCACAATAGGGACTCTGAGCAGTGCCGCGTGAAGGTCAAGGAGCTCAGACAAGCCTATCAAAAAACAAAGGAGGCAAACGGTCGCTCCGGGTCAGAGCCGCGGACATGCCGCTACTACGCCGAGCTGCATGCAATTCTAGGGGGGGCTGCCACCACTACCCCACCTGTGTTCGTGGATTCTGGGTCGGGGATAGTCTCGACGCCTGAGGATTCTGCCGATGGGGTAGAGGAGGAGGAGGAGGAGGAGGATGAGCTTGCAGAGAGCACACAGCACTCCCTTCTCCCCAACAGCCAGGATCTTTTTATCACCCCGACTGAAGTACCCTCCCAAGCCTCCCAAGCCAGTACCCAAGACTCTGACCCCATGGAAGGGACCTCAGGTGAGTTTACCTTTTAAAATATAAAACTTGTTTTAAAAGCAAACGGTTTTTAATGATTACTTTGCCTGACTTTGCATTCGCGGTCAGTTCAGCTACTGGAAAAGTCTGTAGCTACTGGAAAAGTCTGTTAACGTGTATGGGGATGGAGCGGAAATCCTCCAGGGACATCTCAATGAAGCTCTCCTGGAGGTACTCCGAAAGCCTTGCCAGAAGGTTTCTGGGCAGTGCATCTTTATTCCCTCCTCCATGGTAGGACACTTGACCACGCCATGCTTGCAGCAAGTAATCTGGTATCATTGCCTGACAAAGCCTGGCAGCGTATGGTCCCGGTGTTTGCTGGCATTCAAGCAACATCCGTTCTTTATCTTGTTGTGTAATCCTCAGGAGAGTGATATCACTCCTGGTAACCTGGTTGAAATACGGGAACTTAATTAAGGGGACAGAGGTGGCCGTTCCTACTGGGCTGTTTGCCTGTGGCGGAAAATAAATCCTTCCCTGCAGTTAGCCAAGCGCAGATGGGAAATTGGCCCTGAGTTTTTCGCGTTTGGCTAGCAGGGATCTTCCCTGTTACCAGCCACGCGGTGGGGGGAGGGTACCGTGATCATCCCAGAGAATTCATGGCGAGGGGGGGGGGTCGGCGGCGGGGGGGTGGGTAGTTTGGTGTCTGCAGGGATCTTCCTGCAGGGTTAGTTTGTTTTCTGGTGCTGCTGAATGTTAACAGAAAAACCGCAGCACTCTACTTGCCTGAAGGGGCCCAGACAAGCCCCACCACACTGCCACCCCCCTCCAACTGGCTGAGATTGGCCAGGCTTCTGCAGCACTCTACAGGCTATGCTTGGTATGTGGGAAAGGAGGGTGCAGAAGCTGTAAAACAATGGCTTACCATGGCCGCATGCAAGCCGAATTCTGTTGCCCAGACCTGTGATCTCTAGCAGCAAAGCCACAGGCACTCAGCATTAAGAGGCAAAATGCGACCTTGCACAGAAATCACATGTGCTATGTAATGTGAACAGTGTTGGTCACACTGAAAGAGTATAAGCATTGTTCTGCAAAATGTAGCTTTTAAAACAATTCTCTCTTTTTTCCCCTCCCTACAGCAGCTGCAAATTCCTCAAGCCTCCCTCCTCCATCCCGAAGGTTATCACAGATAAGGCGTCGTAAGAAGAAGACGCGGGAGGACATGTTTTCTGAAATTATGCAATCCAGCAGGAGTGACAGAGCTCATCTGAATGAGTGGAAGGAAACAGTTTCAAAGTATAGGAAAGAAGTCAGTGAACGTGAGGACAGGAGGGACCAACGTGAGGAGAGGAGGGACCAACGTGAGGAGAGGAGAGACGATCGAGATGAGAGATGGCGGCAGGAAGACCAGAGGATGAAGGATGCAACGCTGGGGCTGCTCCGGCGTCTGGTGGAGGTTCAGGAACGGCTGCTGGAAAACAGACTGCCGCTTCAGCCCCTGTTCCACCCTCCCCCCTCCCCATGTTCCGTATCCTCCTCACCCAGACGTGTAAGAACGCGGGGGGGGAGGCTCCGTACACCTTCCCATTCCACCCCAGTAGACAGCCCAAGCAAAAGGCTGTCATTTTTTTAACCTTTTCTTTGTGGCTTTTTCCTTCCCAGCAATCCTCCTCCCAAATACCACCCAGGTTCCCTCCCTCTTTTTCTAATCTATTAATAAAGAATAAATGATTTTTAAATGATAGTGACTTTATTTGGTTTGAAAGAAAGCTGGGGGAAGGGGCAGGGTGGGTTCCTTACAGAAAATCAGTCAGTAAAGGGGGAGGGTTTTCATGAAGGAGAAACAAACAGATATTTCACACGGTAGCCTGGCCAGCCATGAAACTGGTTTTCAAAGCTTCTCTGATGCACAGCGCTTCATGGTGTGATCTTCTAATCGCCCTGGTGTCTGGCTGCGCGTAATCAGCAGCCAGGCGATTTGCCTCAGCCTCCCACCCCGCCATAAAGGTCTCCCCCTTACTTTCACAGAGATTGTGGAGCACACAGCAAGCAGAAATAACAATGGGGAGATTTCTTTGGCTGAGGTCAGAGCGAGTCAATAATGAACGCCAGCGGCCTTTTAAACGGCCAAATGCACATTCTACCACCATTCTGCACTTGCTTAGCCTGTAGTTAAACAGCTCCTGACTCCTGTCCAGGCTGCCTGTGTATGGCTTCATAAGCCATGGCATTAAGGGGTAGGCTGGGTCCCCAAGAATAACTATGGGCATTTCAACATCCCCAACGGTTATTTTCTGGTCCGGAAAGTAAGTCCCTTGCTGCAGCCCTTTAAACAGAGTAGTGTTCCTGAAGACGCGAGCGTCATGAACCCTTCCCGCCCAGCCCGCGTTGATGTTGGTGAAACGTCCCTTGTGATCCACAAGTGCTTGCAGCACCATTGAAAAGTACCCCTTGCGGTTTATGTACTCGGTGGCTTGGTGCTCCGGTGCCAAGATAGGGATATGGGTTCCGTCTATTGCCCCACCACAGTTAGGGAATCCCATTGCAGCAAAACCATCCACTATAGCCTGCACATTTCCCAGAGTCACAAACTTTCGTAGCAGCACCTGAGTGATTGCTTTGGCTACTTGCATCACAGCAGCCCCCACAGTAGATTTGCCCACTCCAAATTGATTCCCGACTGACCGGTAGCTGTCTGGCGTTGCAAGCTTCCACAGGGCTATCGCCACGCGCTTCTCAACTGTGAGGGCTGCTCTCATCTTGGTATTCTGGCGTTTCAGGGCAGGGGACAGCAAGTCACAAAGTTCCATGAAAGTGCCCTTACGCATGCGAAAGTTCCGCAGCCACTGGGAATCGTCCCAGACCTGCAACACTATGCGGTCCCAC